>NC_084619.1:19550730-19673230 GCF_033978795.1 Nerophis ophidion
TCTGAAGTTCAGTGCCCCTACCGAAAATCTCCCAGGGCAATCATTCTCACAAATTTCTCCCGATTTCCACCCAGACAACAATATCGGGGGCGTGCCTTAAAGCACTGCCTTTAGCATCCTCTACAACCTGTCGTCACCTCCTCTTTTCCTCCATACAAACAGCGTGCCAGCCCAGTCACATACTATATATAGGGCTTTTACACACACATGGGTAAATGCAAGGCATACTTGATCAACAGCCATACAGGTCACACTGAGGGTGGCCATATAAACAACTTTAACACTGTTACAAATATGCGCCACACTGTGAACCCACACCAAACAAGAATGAAAAATACATTTCAGGAGAACATCAGCATCGTAACACAACAGAACAAATAACCAGAACCCCTTGCAGCAGTAACTCTTCCGCGATGCTACAATATACACTCCCCCGCTACCACCATTTAATATACCATTGATGTTTTTTGGTTTGTTATTTGAAAGTTGATTTTGCACTATCGAGTCCCGCCTTCCACCCGAATGCAGCTGAGATAGGCTCCAGCGACCCCCCCGCGACCCCAAAAGGGACAAGCGGTAGAAAAATGGATGGATGGAAGTTATATAAGCGTTGCTTGTTCCATATTCATTGTTAAAGCAAATCAGTGTAGCAAACTGAGCAATAATTAAGGTTTTATTCATGCACTTTCTCTTGCTACTTCAAGGCTTGAATGTTTGATTCAGTCATTATTGTTATTTTATCTTTAAATGTATTATTAGCCTGTGGAAAATTTTTATTTTGATATTTACCTCAGAAGGATGAAAATACAAAAGAGGTCTTCAATTTTTATCAAAATTTTACTTGACATGCCATTGATAATTTTTAATTATTATTATTATTATTTGAAATTTGATTTTGCATGTCACTATTAAGTTGTATAAGCCTTGCTTGTTCAATATTCAATGCGAAACTTGTCTGGGTCCCTATTAAAAGGTTCATTTGTTCAACCTTGGCCCGCGGCTTTGTTCAGTTTTACATGTTGGCCCACTCTGTATTTGAGTTTGACACCCCTGCTTTACAATGTACAGAGAAATCCTTCATGAAGACCAACGTTTCTCATCCAACCTGTTGGAGCTTGATTTCTGTAAAGAGGAATAGGCTAAACTGCCCAAAGATGTGCCAAGCTTGTGGCATCATATTAAAAAAGACTTGAGGCTCTAATTGCTGTCAAAGGTGCATCAACAAAGTGTTAAGCAAAGGTTGTGACTACTTAAGTTTATGTGAATTGTGTTAGTTTCTTATTGCTAATGCATATGCAACAAATTAAAAAATCACATTGTCATTTTGGTGTATTGTCTGTAGAATTTAAATGACAAAAAAAAGAACATTTTCCATTTAGGAAAATGGCTGAAACATAACAAAATGTGGAAAAAGTGAAGCGCTGTGAATACTTTCCGGATGTTTTTTTTACTAATGCATTTCAAAATGTATCAAACTTTATTGATATAGCACACAACAAAAATAATGAAAAAACAAGTTGCAACACAAAGTGCTTTGCACCAGTAAAAAAATTGAAGAAAACACACATAAATATGCATGCAAGTGCACACAGCACAATACCAAAACATGGCACTGAAGATTGAGGGAAAAACACCACCTTTAGAATAGAATAGAATTGAATTTACGGTGTCCTCACTGGAGAAATACCCAAAATAATTTAAAAAAAATTTATGAAATATATAGACAAACAAATATGAGTTAATAATTAAAGACAAACATAAAATAGTTGAAATAATAGTCTATTCTATTCTATTATTATTGTTTAACCAGTTTTTTTTCTTAGTTAATATTAACACCTACCACACTTATATTGTGAAATACAATATAGTAAATATGACAAATAATATGATAATTTTTGTGGACACTGTTTATTGTTTTTTTTGGGAGGTGGGGGGGTCCACAATTAAATAAAGACACTCCAAAACCGAATCAAACATGCAATATATTGGTTCTGGTCATGACCACGATGAATATATTTTGCGAAGTAGGAATAATTTATTATTAAAATATGAAATTTTCATAGCTACAGTATTAAAAAAATCTGTTTATGACCTTCTAAATATTTTTTTAACATTACAAGAGCCCTGTAGACATTAAATACCACCTTTAGGGAATAAGCGGTAGAAAATGGATGGATGGATAGTTACTTTTACGCTCCTTTGAGCCAATATAGTACTGCTGCCTAAGGCTGGGCCAATCAGTGACCATGATACTGAACATTACACTCTGATTGGTTTAGTCTCATTTAGTGGCCAATATTACTGTAGTATTGATTGTTTTAGTTCATTTAATCATTTTTGTGCTTGAAAATGCTCAATTTAGGGCCAAACTATTGTAATATGTTTCAAAAAATGGTAACACTTTAGTATGGGGAACATATTCTAAGTCAGGGGCGTCGCCAGACATATTTCACTGGGGCACGTGCCCCAGTGTTGATCTGCAGTGCCCCAGTACAAATTTCACCAATAAAAAAGAATGCTTCAGAGTTTTAAGTCTACATAACATAGACAACAGCGCACATACTACTTAGTATGGTAATTGATTGCTACTGTATTCACTCCACTTAACAATGAGCACATGGCTAATTAATATGGCAATTTATTCACGTGTGGATCGAAACTTCAGTTGAGAGAGAGAGAGAGAGAAAGAGAGAGAGAGAGAGAGAGAATGCGAATCACTGCGTGAGGTAGGTATACGTTAGCCAACAACAATTTGTTAATTATATTATTTGGATTTTGATTTGACTCAAACTGTAACTCGTAGATGGATATCAGAAAGTTATTCGCCAGCAGCAGGAGAGATGCAGTGAGAAATGAGAGATGTAAGTGAAGTCCGAGCTAGCTAGGCAACATCATTGTCTTAAGTTGATGCTAAGTTAGCTAACATTATTCCTTGTATCAAGACAAACATATTCATTTGCTGTACGAGCTGTCGGGGGAATTTCTAATGAACATGCAACATAATGTTGGTTATTGTTTATTGTTTATTGAATGGATCCCCATTAGCTGACGCCAAGGCAACTGCTAGTCTTCCTGGGGTCCATATAGAAGCATACAAAATTAAAATACAAAGAATACATGCATTACCCGACATACAATGGAAAAATACAACATAAGATAACATAGCTAGTTAAAACCAGTATTAAAAATTCACATCATGTGGGCAGCTGCAATAGGTGTATCTTCAAAGCTGTCTTGAATGACAATTTACTTTGTGAGAGATTAATGTGTGATGGCAATATATTCCAGAATGAAATATATCCATACATGACTGTATGTTTGAGGGGATTGGTCCTGGGAGCAGGAAGTGCCAAATAGCCATTGCTGGCATTTCTAGTGTCATGAATGTGTGTCTTAGTTGATTTTAAAAATTGTTTGTAAAAGTAATCTGGTGATTGATCTAACATGATAGTTCTAAAGAACATAAGGAGACTACACTGCATCTTTTGTTCAACAGACAACCAGGACAGACGTGAATGCATGAATTAAATATTAGTGCGCAATGAACATTTAAGTACAGTCTAGCCGCTCTGTTTTGAACAAGTTGAAGTTTGTTCAGGTCAGACTTAGTTGTAGCAAACCATATTATAGGACAGTAATGAAGATGACAGAAAACCAAGGACTGTATAACTTTACCCATTGTTGAGGATGTCAAGAAGGTGGAGCACTTTCTGACCATGGCTAAACATCTTCCCATTTTCATTAAAATACTAACGATATGATCGGACCATGACAGTTGACTGTCTAATAGCACACCAAGCAGTTTTGCTTTTTTGACCTGCACATGGTGTATCTGAAATAGGATGGAATGGAAATTAAATAATATAAAAGAACACAGATGTAGGGGTGCTTCTTTTTTTTTTTTTTACTTTTGGAGATGTTAAATTTGCAGATGAGTACAGCAAAAACTATTTCAAAAAGATTAATTGCTCTTCCTTTTGCTTCTACCAGTATCTGTTTAGAAGTCTGCAGTAAAAAAGTGCACAAGTAGGCCAAATGTATTAGTTAATTTCAGGTGGTTAATCAAAGATCCATACAACATAATCTGATGTGATTTCATAGTTTAAATCACTATTTATGTATTTTTTATGATAAATAAGTGCTAAAAATGTTTTTGCTTGCGCGCTTTGCACGCTCACATGAATTATGTGTGCCCCAGTACAGTATTAGGTCTAGTGACGCCCCTGTTCTAAGTAACAAAAACTTAATTTAGAGTTGATGGGACACTAGGGGAACATATAAGGGTTAGGGTTAGGGTTACAAATAAGCAATAATTCTGAGGTTATTGAGGGAAGACTCTTAGGTAATGGTATATGCAGAATAAGGAATTAATAAGTACTGTCTTTTTCGGAGTATAAGTCGGTCCGGAGTATAAGTTGCACCTATTGAAAATGCATAATAGAGAAGGGAAAAAAACATATATTATAAGTCACATTTTTTGGGGAAATGTATTTGATGAAACCCAACACCAAGAATAGACATTTGAAAGGCAATTTAAAATAAATAAAGAATAGTGAACAACAAGCTGAATAAGTGTACGTTATATGACGCATAAATAACCAACTGAGAAGGTGCCTGGTATGTTAATGTAACATATTATGGTAAGAGTCATTCAAATAACTATAGCATATAGAACATGCTATATGTTTACCAAACAATCTGTCATTCCTAATCGCTAAATCCCATGAAATCTTATCTGTCTAGTCTCTTACGTGAATGAGCTAAATAATATTATTTGATATTTTACGGTAATGTGTTAATAATTTCACACATAAGTCGCTCCTGAGTATAAGTCGCACCCCTGGCCAAACTATGAAAAAAAACTGCGACTTATAGTCCGAAAAATACGGTACTTAATAATGACTAATTAAGAGCCAATATGTTTAAAAAAACTAAAACTGTGAAATGTTAAAGCTGCAATATTTGAAGCGACAACGGCATACAAACATATATTGTGTAATAAAGAATATATAAATGTACATTTTAGATTCTAGTACGACTCACTGAAAGATAGTTTGTCGTTTGCTTTGTCATCAGTTTTAGCTGCGTTTGTTCCAGGCGGAATAAAAACACTCTAAAAGCTTTCTGTTCAATTCCTACCTAACTTTTTTTCTCATCCCTCTAGCAAACTGAGCTCCTCTCTTGTCTGCAAACTTCAGCTTGCTACAAACATTTTTTTTTTAGGTCAGTGTTAAAATGTTCTGCCTTTAAACATAACTGATGTTAGCGCTAGCAGGTTGAAATAAAGTGTACTCTTTAATTCTATCAAGCTGCTGAAAATCGTTACTTTCTACTCACCCGTCTTTGATGAGGTAGTACTTGATGGCCTGGTCAGCTTTGGGTCCTGGCGTGGCGAAGCAGCTTTCTACCAGAGCAGAGAGACCCTCCACTCGCTCTTTGGGCTCCACGCCGAAGAAGAGGGAGTCGTGAAGGCGCAGCTGGGGCGGCGTGCGGTAAGGATCGGAGAACTGGGCGCTCTTGAAGAGCTCCAGCGAGAAGGGGAAGACGCCCTGACTGTGGCCCGCCAGCTGCAGGTCGGCGCCGCGCTGACTGGCCTGATAACCATCCGACACTTGGTACTCTCTGGGGAACTCACAGGTGACTGGCAGCAGTAATTTACTGGTGCGGACTATCAGGTCCATGCTGCTACCAGGACTGGATCTGGGGAGGCCCGTCACCAAGTTGGTGCCCACAATCTTGTCTTCCGTCACCTAAGAGGGAGGGCTCAGCATTGTCATCATTGCATAAAGAGAAAATACTAATGTATTTAATACATAGGAAAAGGATTCATATGGCCCCATTCATTGTGGGTTACCTGATACATGAAACATAACAAAATGTAAAGTGCACTATGCGCTATCCACTTTACTGTTTTGTGGCAATTCCAACCTTGACCACAGTGTCACTTGCTACAGTGGGGCAAAAAAGTATTTAGTCAGCCACCGATTGTGCAAGTTCTCCCACTTAGCATAGCTCGGTTGGTAGAGCGGCTGTGCCAGCAACTTGAGGGTTGCAGGTTCGATTCCCGCTTCCGCCATCCTAGTCACTGCCGTTGTGTCCTTGGGCAAGACACTTTACCCACCTGCTCCCAGTGCCACCCACACTGGTTTAAATGTAACTTGGATATTGGGTTTCACTATGTAAAGCGCTTTGAGTCACTAGAGAAAAGCGCTATATAAATATAATTCACTTCACTTCACTTCACTAAAATGATGACAGAGGTCTGTAATTTTCATCATAGGTACACTTCAACTGTGAGAGAGAGAATGTGGGAAAAAAAATCCCAGGAATTCACATTGTAGGAATTTAAAAAAATGTATTTGTAAATTATGGTGGAAAATAAGTATTTGGTCAACCATTAAAAGCTCTAACTGATGGAAATAGGTTTTGGCCCAAAATCTCACGATACATGGCCCCATTCATTCTTTCCTTAACACGGATCATTCGTCCTGTCCCTTTAGCAGAAAAACAGCCCCATGCTTCACAGTAGGTGTGGTGTTCTTGGGATGCAACTCAGTATTCTTCTTCCTCCAAACACAAAGAGTTGAGTTTACACCAAAAAGTTCTATTTTGGTTTCATCTGACCACATGACATTCTCCCAATCCTCTGCTGTATCATCCATGTATCCATTTTGGTATAAACTCAATGTATGTAGAGTGGCGCTTTCCTTCATTTTCAACAGACTGCATTGCCAAATGATTGACCGCCCCTTCTTCCTTTCATGCGAGATCTACCCAGGAATTTGGCCATATGACTCCCTTTTCTCCTGCAGTGATTTTTAAACCACTGTGCCACTAAAGTATGGGGCCTTGCGATACAGTCTGGTGTGCCGTGGGAGATTATCTAATTACCCCTATTTGGGTTAAACATATTTTTTGCAAACTAGTAATTATAGTCTGCAAATTATGTGTTGTTTTTGAGTGTCTGTGCTGTCTAGAGCTCGGCAGAGTAACTGTGTAATACTCTTCGAAATCAGTAGGTGGCAGCCGGTAGCTAATTACTTTTTAGATGTCGGAAACAGCGGGAGGCAATGTGCAGGTAAAAAGACGGATGCAAGCAAGACCCTGAGAAAATAAACAAAAGGTGAGTGAGTGCACCTAAGAAAAGGCATTGAAGCTGAAGGAAGGCTATGTAGAACCCTAACCCTAACCCACAACTAAAACTGAACTAGCTACAAAGTAAACAAAAACAGAATGCTGGACGACATCAAAGACTTACTGTGGATCAAAGACGGCATCCGCAATGTACATCCGAACATGACAATCAACAATATCCCCACAAAGAAGAATAAAAACAACTGCAATATTGTTGATGGATAAAACAAAGTAAATACGGGAAATATCGCTCAAAGGAAGACATGAAACTGCTACAGGAAAATATATAAAAAAAGAGAAAAAGCCACCAAAATATGAGCGCAAGACAAGAAGTAAAACACTACACACAGGAAAACACCAAAAAACTCAAAATAAGTCCCGGCGTGATGCGACAGGTGGTGAGAGTACACCTACTTTGATGCAAGAGATATAGTGATGCATGCTTGGTTATAGTTGAAAGTCATATCCAACAATTGCGACAACGACATTCTAATGTCAACTGAGTTTCGTTTTTTAATGATTTCTGCTGGTGGTGTGCCTCTGGATTTTTCCTACGCGAAAAATGTGCATTGCCTCAAAAAAGGTTGAAAAATACTGCCCTGCTGTATGTGGCGAACGGGTGTCATTTACCTGCACGACAGTACCACATGTCTTCAGGCTGAAGCTCAGGTTGACGTGTGTTCCATTAGAGACACCAACACATGAGGAGTTGGACAAGAAGAGGTCCAGACCTCCAACCAGGTCCTTTGGTACTGACACTGTAATACTGCTGGGGTCACACTGGACTGGCACTGCAGGACATGACCAACATTATCTCACTAACGCATGCATCACAATTTATATTCTCACTATGAGCAATTCATACCCCACCTGACCAATACATTACTGTATCTATTCCAATACAAACAGATCAAATATCAATTATTATTATTGTTGTTGTTTTTAGATTAGTTTTTCTATATCAAATTGTTGGTTTAAAAAATTATAACTATTTTCCTCAATGTATGATTTTTTCTTCTAGTTTTTAACTATTGACAACACCTTTTTTGTGATAACAAACTGAATATGCTAAATAACTCTTTGTATGTATGTATGTATGTATGTATGTATGTATGTATGTATGTAGGGATGATTTAAGTTGTGTTTTCCCCCAAACACAGACACAAACTAAATAATCACAGATTTACCTTAGTCTGGCACTTAATTTATTTTTCCAAATAAATGAATCCGACACGAAAATACTTAAATTTATATATATTTTAATTTTTTTTGTCATTTACATATTATATTATATGGTAATATATTATATTTTCTTGCATTACATTCTTTTTTCTTTAAAAACATACCTTGTATACAAAGTATTTATATCATGCATGTTTAAACTTTATATATATATATATATATATACATATATATGTATGTATACAGTATATATACATATATATACATATATATATACATACATATATATGTATATATGTGTATATATATATATATACATATATATATATATATATATATATAGTACTGTATATTATTGTATAATGTATATATACATATATATATATATATTCACTATTCACTATATAGAATGTATTATATAGTCTTATATATTATAGAGCACTGTATACCATAGTATATTATACATATTACTGAATGTAAAATTATATATAGATTACTGTGTACAGTATACGGATATATGTTAAGTTAAAGTTAAACTTAAAGTACCACTGATAGTCACACACACAATAGGTGTGGTTAAATATGACCAATCCCCTTGTTCACCCCCTGGGAAGTGAGGGGAGCAGTGGGCAGCATTGATGGCCACGCCTGGGAATCTTTTTTGGTGATTTAACCACCAATTCCAACCCTTTATGCTGAGTGCCAAGCAGGGAGGTAATGGGTCCCATTTAGTCTTTGGTATGACTCGGCTGGTGTTTGAACCCACAATCTACCGATCTCAGGGCGGACACTCTAACCACAAGGCCACTGTGCAGTCGTACCTCCCTTTTGTTTGGTTTTCTTAAAGCATATTTACAACATTTTTGCCCTACATTTCAAGTACAAAAAAACGGCTAAAATGAACAAACAATATAAATTTTAGTATTGGCCACTAAATGAGACTGTTATGGCTACTCTTTTATTAAAAAAAGTTTGAAAAAATAAAAATAACGATAGCAGAGTAGTGCCCTGAGGAGGAGGTCTATGACTCACCAAATACTTAATAACCACTTGTGGAAATTTTTCTAGATTCCAAATGATCATCATTTATTTTCACCAACAAAAATATTCTCTGTGGTTGACTTCTGAATCATCAAAATAAGATTTATTCAGCAGTACCTAAACTGTCTCACTCCTCACTCCTTCAACATGATAGACAGTCAAAAGGAGCACCCAGCTGTCCCCTCTCCTTAATCATAGGAGGAGGACACTCTCACCAGAAGGAGGACCGTGAGCAGCTCAAAACAATCAGTCAATCATAATTCATCTAAAACATTCAATTATTTAATCAACATCATCATTGGCATTATTTGATTTGCCATCGTCAAATAAATTAATAAATAAATAATATAGTTAGGCTACAACATCCCGGCCGCTAATTGTGGGCTCTAGTAAAACAATGACATAAATAATAATATTCAAAAGGAGCCATAATAGAACAATACAATACAAATTAATTATGTTCTTCAAATTCAAAGTTAATTAATTTACTTGACTATTAGTTTCATCAAAGTCCATAATCATATCAGACTATCTGAAGCGGTCATTGATTCATTGAGGCTGGAGAACCGAAGCCCCCATCAGTCCATCAAGCTGCTTCCATTAGCAGGCAGAGCTTATCTTTTAGTCGTTGAACCGTGTTGGTCTTGGTTTTTTACCAAAACACTTCTCACAAAGCCTTTGGCATCTGGAAATGTATTTGCAATACGGCCCATAATCCATGAGTTTCTTCAAGTCCAGCATTATTTGCCCCTGCCTCATCACTGGGCTGGTCTTCTTTGCTGTCAGACTTGAGTGGACTGCTTTGTCCAGCCCAGGTTTTGCTTTCCCTTTACATCTTGAGCGCTCTCTTTGGGCCCGTTAGTGGTGCTGGTTATGTGTTTCCTTGTTCCATGGTCTTAGGTCCATGGTCTTGCTATGCATTTCCTTGTTCCATGGTCCATGGTCTTGTTATGCGTTTCCTTGTTCCAGGGTCTTCCTTGCATCCGTCTGCAAAATACACAGATTCTAAGGATTTTCCTGGCTAAGAAGTTTGCATGGGAGAGCCAAAACTTTTACTTAGCCTGGAAAGCATATGGCTTCTTCCTGAGTGCCCGACTTGATGATGGATATGTTGCAGGATGAGGTTGGATATGTGGGAACCTTTACGGAGAATACGTGGGTTGTTCTGGTGCACGGGCATTGCACTTCTGTTTATTCTACCTCCCACTCTCAGGATACAATTATCAAGAATCGGATCCAATCTGTGGATGTTGCTTTTTGAGTTGAGGGTTTTGCCATTTCCCAGGGAAGTGATTTCATGGCTGAAGTAATGTCTTTGCTCAAAACAAATGATGATCTTCTCTGCCTCGTACAGATCCTCTACTGATACATTTTGCATCTCTTGCTCATCTTTCAGTGTTTTCTTCATCTTTGAAGACACACGTTTCTGTTTCTTTCTTGGCTGAAGTAGTTTTTTCACCTTCAATATCCAGGCTACAGACTTCTGAAGTTGGTTCCATGATGAGTGATACCTGATCACTGTGCACATTGGATGTTGCTTTTCAATGCCTCTTTTTTCACCTCTGGGTCATTTGTTGGTATTTCTCCTGGACCTTGTATTTTTGGCCATGATTTTTTTTCTCTTTTCCCAGGTATTCAGGACTTGTCAGCCATCTTGATCTCAAGAAAGATTCAACATGCAGCCCTCGGGATGCCTCGTCGGCTGGATTGTCTTTTGACTTTGTATATCTCCACTGGCTTGTGTGGGAGAGGTTGTGGATCACAGCAAGTCTCTTGGATACAAATGTATGAAATCTCTTGGTCTGATTGTGGCTATATTTCAATACAGATGTACTCTCCGTCCAGAAAGTTGAATCTGTGATTGGCAGGTGCAGCTCCTTCCTCAGCGTCCGATCCACTTTTACTGCCAGTGTTGCTGCAGGGAGTTCAAGCCGGGGTATGGTGATCTGCTGGAGAGGTGAGACTCTGGCCTTTCCAAATATGAAAGAGGTATGGATTTTGCCGAGGTGATTTGTGAATCTAATGTACCTTACTGTACCATAACCTGACTCACTTGTATCACAGAAGTGTTGCAATTAAGCAATCTCCACTGGGTTGAAATTTTCAGGTTTTATGAATTTTGGTACCTGAGATCCACTTAACTGATCCAACTCGCCGATCCATCTCTGCCAGGGCCTTGCAAACTCCAGTGGAATAACTTGGTTCCATCCATACTTGGATTGGCAGAGCTCTTGAAGTATTTGTTTGGCTTTTAGGATGAAAGGAGAGAAAAAAACCTAATGTGCCAGATACTGAACTAACTGTGGAGAGTATAGTTCTCCTGGTAGCAGGCCGGCTCTTGATAGTTATTTTAAAGCTGAAGGTGTCACTGTGCGTGTCCCACCGGATTCCAAATGCAGGCTCAACTGCAGTTTGTTCATTAAACTTTTCCTTATCTAGGTCCAGTTCCTTAACTAACTTTGCTTTGCTCTGCGATGCTGAGGAATGCTTGCTAACACCTCACAGTTATTGGTGACCCGTTTTGTCAATGTGAAGCCTCTCTGGCTGCAGGTTTCAGTGTGATCTATAAAGAGCTTCATAACTTTGTCCACAGTTGCCACAGATCTGAGGCAATCATCCACATAAAAGTATTTTTTGATAGTTTTCATGACTTCATCAGAGTAATGTTTCTCATTGTCATCAGCAGTTTGACGCAGGGCAAAATTAGCAATGCTTGGGGACGATACAGCGCCAAAGAGGTGAACTTTCATCCTATAAACCTCAAACGGTTTGCAGATGTCACCCTCTGTCCACCACAAAAACCTCAGGAAATCTCTGCCCTTTTTATCAATATTTACTTGGTAAAACACTGCCTCAATGTCTGCCATCACTGGCAAAACCTTACTAGTAACTCCAATGAGGGTGTTCCTTTAGTCTGGCCCATGGAGTAGCCCCTTGTTCAGAGACGTTCCTTGAAATGAGGACGTGCAGTCGAACACCACCCTCAGTTTGAGCTTCCGCTTGTGGCGAACGCCATGATACGGAATATACCACATCTGTCCATCCTCTCTTTGAAGCTGCTGAGGTGGAACCTTTTCCGCATAATCCTTTCTGAAAATGTCCTCCATGAAGGATGTGTATTCCTCAGCATACATCATGTCCTTTCTAATTTTTTTCACGAGATACAGTGTATGTTTTTTTTTACCATATGATAGTTATCAGGCATGACTTTGTCTTTATCCCGCAAAGGCAGTGGCAGATGATAGTGACCATCTTTAAGAAACACTGAACTTGAGGCGATCTCCATAAAACTTTTATCCTAAACTAACATCTCATTTTTCTCTTCATATAAGTTCTCAGAGAAATCCTGGTTACATTGTCTGATGAGGAGGTCCTTCAGCTCAATTACTGAGATTATGTTAGTTGACACTGCAATGGCCCCAGCATGTTCTGTAGCAATGCAACTGAGTGGTCCAGTTACCACCCATCCCAGTATGGTTACGACTGCTTTTGGTCAATTTTTTTGACCGTTTATTATATTCCACGGCTCCATTGCCCAAGGAACATCAGTCCCAATAAGAAGTTTAATGTCTGCCTCAATTTCTTTTAAGTCGATGCCACCAAGATATGGCCACCTCTTCAAGTCAGCCTCTGTGATGATGCTTTCCTTTGAGACAGGTATTTTGCTCTGTGTATTCACTTTCGGCAGGTCCAGTTATGTGAACCCTTCCAAGTCTCCAACCTCCAGTCCTCTGACATAATTGGTCTTCCCAGGCTTTTCCTGTCCCATTGTTCGCAAAATAAATTCTGTTTTGCGTCCTTTCACATTCTGTTGGTTCATTAGATTCTCCGTGCAAAATGTTGCCATGCTGCCTAGATCGAAGAAGGCATAGGTCTGAACATACCTGTTCCCTTTTCCCGCTTCAACTCTGACTGGAACGATTGCAAGTGCACAGTCTTTCCCTGCCCCGGTTGCATCACTGGCTGAAACAAGAGCACCTGTTTATAGGAGTTTATTCTGTCTCAGCAGTAGGCTTTGCTTGATTTTCCTGCCTTGGGCCTTTTTCACTTGGAATATGAAGTACAGTAGGATGTTTCATTTTGCAAACCTGACACATAAATCTTCTTTTACAATTTTTGGTTAGATGACCTTTTAGTAGGCAACCAAAACAATATCCAGGCCTTCTTAAAAATGCAACCTTCTTATCATGTGACTGTGTTTTGAATTGTGAGCAGTCAATCAGAGCAGGTTTGCCGTGACAATATCCACATAAAGGGAAGATAACACTGGGTGGGTTTGGAGCAGGTTGTTGTGTTACAGATGATTGTTTTACAATGCATCCTGCTGGGTCTGTATTCACAGCTACTGAAGTAGCAAAACTGCTGCTTTTGCCTCTGATTGGTTTTAATTCACTCTTGCTTCTTGGGAGGTGCCTTTTCGTTGTTAATTGGTCCTTAATGTCTCCAAACAACGGATCCAAAAGCATCTTGGCATGTATTTCCACAAAATCCAAAAAGTTATTAAATCTGATTCTCCTGACAGTTCTCTGTTGTGTCTCATAAACTGCGCTTCGCCACTTTTCTCTGAGGTTGTAGCGTAGTTTGGATGTAATTTGTCTTAGGTTCGATGGGATATCAAGTTCCTCCAAATACGGCAAATCTTGCATTACATTAAAGCAGGGGTCACCAACGTTTTTGCAAGCAAGAGCTACTTCTTGGGTACTGATTAATGCGAAGGGCTACCAATTTGATACACACTTAAATAAATTGCCAGAAATAGCCAATTAGCTCAATTTACCTTTAATAAATAAATCTATATACATAAAAAAATGGGCATTTCTGTCTGTCATTCCGTCGTATATTTCTTTCCCTTTCACGGAAGGTTTTTTGTAGAGAATAAATGATGAAAAAAACACTTAATTGAACGGTTTAAAAGAGGAGAAAACACGAAAAAAAAGAAAATTACATTTTTAATGATAGTTTATCTTTAATTTTGACTCTTTAAAATTTAAAATTCAACCGAAAAAAATGAAGACAAAAACTAGTTAATTCAAATCTTTTTTAAGTAATGATAAATAAATAAAAATTATAGAACATCACAGTCTGGGTGAGGTTGGGCCGCAAGAAAAGATTTCTTTAAAAAAAAAAATGTTTGTATTCTTCTTGTATTGGGGCGGCATAGCTCGGTTGGTAGAGTGGCCGTGCCAGCAACTTGAGGGTTGCAGGTTCGATTCCCGCTTCCGCCATTCTAGTCACTGCCGTTGTGCCCTTGGGCAAGGCACTTTACCCACCTGCTCCCAGTGCCACCCACACTGGTTTAAATGTAACTTAGATATTGGGTTTCACTATGTAAAGGGCTTTGAGTCACTAGAGAAAAGCGCTATATAAATATAATTCACTTCACTTCACTTCTCCTCAGCATGTCTAGTTGTATAATGACGTTTCAAATTGTATCCCTTGTGCACCGCAACTTTCTCTGTGCAAATAAGACACGTTGGGGTACCCCTGTGTTCAACAAAGAAATATTGCATCTCCCACTTTTCCTGGAATTGTCTTTGCACATCACTAACCCTTCTCTTCACTGCAGGTTATGAAAAAGACATGTTTGGGGTTGCAGAATATATTTGTATTTATCCGACGCACGGATAATAATGTTATTTCCGCAATGTGTGTCTTTCCGCTTTTCCTCCTTAAAGCAACACGGCGGTCAGCGGATAATAGCCGGGAAAGTACCGGGATAGCGAGCGCAAAAAACTGACAGCTCCCATATACAAATATATGTAGTGTTCATCGTGTGAGGCAACGCAAATTAAACAATAATTTAAAAAAAATAACAGTTTGAATTGGTCCAGGTTATCGGGGACTGTTATTACTGACGGAGAGGTGTCGCGGTGTGACTGCAGCCAGGCACGTAAGAAAACCTTCGTCTCCATGGCAACGTTTCTGACGCTTTCACTTATTTGCCGCTTTTCCACTAAGGCAGGGGTAGGCAACCCAGAACGTTGAAAGAGCCATGTTGGACCCAAATAACACAAAACCATCAAGCACCATTCATATAAAAATCACGGGCCGAATTAACATTGAACTTTCATATTAATGTGGGGGCCGCAAAATAACGTCCTGCGGACCTCAATTGGCCCGCGGGCCGCTTGTCTGAGCCCCCTGATTTAGATCTTCCAATGTGTGCGTGCTTTCTTTGTCTGTCTATCATGTTGAAGGAGTGAGGAGTGAGACAGTTTATCTACTTGTTACGCCTACTCTTGCGTTCAAAAAAGATTGAAAAAATAAAAATAAAGATAGGAAAGTAGTCTCCTGAGGAGGAGGTCTATGACTCACCAAATACTTAATAAGCACTCGCGGAGATATTTCTAGATTCCAAATGATCATCATTTATTTTTACCAACAAAAATATTCTCCGTGGTTGACTTCAGAATCATCAAAATAAGACTTATTTAGCGGTAGATAAACTGTCTCAGCCCTCACTCCTTCAACATTAAAGACAGACAAAAGGGGCACACAGCTGTCCCTTCTCCTTAATCATAGGAGGACCGTGAGCAGCTGAAAACAATCAGAGTCAATCATGATTCATCTAAAACATTCAATGATTAATCTACATCATCATTAGCATTATTTGATTTACCACTATCAAAGAAATTAATAAATAAATAAAATAGTGTAAAGGTGACTAAATGGTGTTATGTCTTGTCTAAAGGGTTTAAAAAAAAGATATTTAGAGGGTTGTAAACCATTTTTGTGCTTTTAACTAAAATGAGGGATTTCTATAATCTATAGTACTGCATATAAAAATGTCTTTCTATCAAATATTAAGAGTATGATCATTAGATCAGTGACATGTATGTCTAAATATTGTAATTCTGATTATTACATTTTCCCAAACCTAAATTTTTTTTTCACTTAATATTTATTTTGAAAGCACGGCGATACAGAGGTTAGTGCGTATGCCTCACAATAAGAGGGTATTGGGTTGGAACCCTGAGCTTGGTGTCTTTCTGTGTGGAGTTTGCATGTTTTCCCCGTGATTGTGTGGGTTCCCTCCGGGGACTCCGGCTTCCTCCCACTTCCAAAGACATGCACCTGGGGATAGGTTGATTGGCAACACTAAATTGGCCCTAGTGTGTGAACGTGAGTGTGAATGTTGTCTGTCTGTGTGATGAGGAGGCGACTTGTCCAGGGTGTACTCCGCCTTCCGCCCGAATTCAGCTGAGATAGGCTACAGTGACCTCGACAGGGGCAAGCGGTAGAAAATGGATGGATGGACATTTGATTATGTTATTTGGCGCCAAGACATAAACATTTATTTTTGTAAATACCCTTCATTAAATTAATTAATTTTATATTCAGGACATAGGCTCTTTATAAATGCAATTAAATACAGTTAAATTGCAACAATATTTGAAAAATATTCCTCATGTCACCAAAAAATTTAAAATCTAGAAATGATGACACTTTGACACTGTCACGCCAAATTTCTTCCCCCCTACAAAAACCTTCCCCCCGGAAGACATTTGGCGTGACAGACCCTCCGATGCCTGAAGGACCCCAATGAGGGTGGAAGGACCTTAAAGCAGCCCACACAGCTGCCTGTTTTAAAAGCATTATAATTGGCTGATTGTCATTGGTGAAAAATAACGGTAAGGAAAAAATATTAGCATTCCAGCATGCTAACCTTTCAAGCTATTTTTGCTTCGCTAATTTTGCAGCTGTAACCCTCAAGAGTCATATAACTTGCTTAAAGCAGCCCACACAGCCGCCTGTTTTAAAAGCATTATAATTGGCTCATTGTCCATCCATCCATTTTCTACCGCTTACTCCCTTTCGGGGTCGCGGGGAGCGCTGGCGCCTATCTCAACTACAATCGGGCGGAAGGCAGGGTACACCCTGGACAAGTCGCCACCTCATCGCAGGGCCAACACAGATAGACAGACAACATTCACACTCACATTCACACACTAGGGCCAATTTAGTGTTGCCAATCAACCTATCCCCAGGTGCATGTCTTTGGAAGTGGGAGGAAGCCGGAGTACCCGGAGGGAACCCACGCATTCACGGGGAGAACATGCAAACTCCACACAGAAAGATCCCGAGCCTGGATTTGAACCCAGGACTGCAGGAACTTCGTATTGTGAGGCAGACGCACCAACCCCTCTGCTACCGTGAAGCCCTGGCTGATTGTCATTGGTGAAAAATAACGGTAAGGAAAAAATATTAGCATTCCAGCTTGCTAACCTTTCAAGCTATTTTTGCTTCGCTAAATTTGTATCTGTAACCCTTACGAGTCATATAACTTTGTATTCTCACGCCCCCATTGGGGTCCTTCAGGCATTTGGCGTGACAAAACCAATAAATAAAAAGTTGGTAATTATTATTGTGCTGCGATGTGTTCAATACACCCAACTAATTAACACTAACTCAGCAACACACACACACACACTTGTACCTTGACATGTGCGTTTATCGTTGCTCAGCTGCAGCCCCCTAGGACAGTGACACAGGTGCGAGTCAAGCAGGGATGAGCACCCATGGCTGCAGCCTCCATTGTTGACATGGCAACCTGCTGCCACACCTGGAACAGGCAGCGTAAGAAAAAAAAACATCAGTGCTATTCAACAAAAGTGTTATTTAAAAAGTGTGCTATTCAACAATATTGTTATTTAAAAGTGTATGGAGAGAATGTACCTTTACAGTCGACTCCATTCTCTTCAAGCACTCGGCCTGGACCACACTCGCAGCGTCTGGAGCCTTTGGTGTTGACACACACCTCTGCACAGCCACCATTGGCCGTCTCGCACTCATTCACATCTGCACACAAACACACACACCCGGGTCACACAGCACGTTAACTTCAGCGTAAGACAAGCTAAATGACTTCATTACCAACTCATGTGGATGAGATGATGAACTCTAGACTGAATTCAGAACAGTGAGGTGTAAAGACAAGTAAGAATAATAATGGCTGGAATAAAAGAGTGATACAGATGAGGGTGAAAAGAAAGTGCAGTCACTTAAGTGACACTTTTGCAATCTACTGTATTTACAGTACTGTAAGCACACCTGTGAAGTGAAAACCATTTCAGGTAACTACCTCTTGAAGCTCATCGAGAGAATGCCAAGAGTGTGCAAAGCAGTAATCAGAGCAAAGGTGGCTATTTTGAAGAAACTAGAATATAAAACATTTTTTCAGTTATTTCCCCTTTTTTGTTAGGTACATAACTCCTCATGAGTTCAGTCATAGTGTTGATGCCTTCAGTGACAATCTATAATGTAAATAGTCATGAAAATAAAGAAAACGCATTGAAAAGTTGTATTTTGGTTTCATCTGACCACATGACATTCTCCCAATCCTCTGCTGAATCATCCATGTATCCATTTTGGTATAAACTCAAATCGTCATGTTTGGAGGAAGAAGAATACTGAGTTGCATCCCAAGAACACCACACCTACTGTGAAGCATGGGGGTGGAAACATCATGCTTTTGGGCTGTTTTTCTGCTAAGGGGACACGACGACTGATCCGTGTTAAGGAAAGAATGAATGGGGCCATGTATCGTGAGATTTTGAGCCAAAACCTCCTTCCATCAGTGAGAGCTTTGAATGGTTGACCAAATACTTATTTTCCACCATAATTTACAAATATATATTTTTAAATTCCTACAATGTGAATTCCTGGATTTTTTTTTTCACATTCTGTCCCTCACAGTTGAAGTGTACCTATGATGAAAATTACAGACCTCTGTCATCATTTTAAGTGGGAGAACTTGCACAATCGGTGGCTGCAAATACTTTTTTGCCCCATTCTGTGTGTGTATATATATATATATATATATATATATATATATATATATATATATGTCTTGATTGGATTATCCAGAGAATAGTGCTCGATACCGTGGTAGAGCGCAATATGTAGGTGTGGGAAAAAATCACAAGACTACTTCATCTCTACAGATCTGTTTCATGAGGGGTTCCCTCAATCATCAGGAGATTTTAATGGAAGCATTCACATACAATGGTTTATATAGAGCACAGAATGGGTAGGTACAAGCAGGCGTAGGGTGTGGTGATTGGCTCATGTGTTACCTAGGAGGTGTTTCCGTCTGTGGCGGCATGTTAAAATGATTTCACTGCGCTTGTTGAGGGATGATAGACCTGGATGATATATAATAAACAGTTTCTCTTTTAAGCATAGGTTGCATCTTTTATTACCACTGTTGTAAGGTGTGCTGGATGCAAGAATTTGCCATGTTATTGAATATTCAACATTATTGTCTTCGAGGTTCCAAATGTGTTTGCTGAGCTCTGTAGAATTCCGCAAAGTCTGGTTTCTAAAGGAGGCGTTGTGATTATTCCATCTTGTTTTGAACGCTCCTTCGGTTAATCCTACGTACGTGTCGGATGTGTTAATGTCCTTGCGTATTACCTTTGCTTGGTAAACGACTGATGTCTGTAAGCACTCTCCGTTGAGAGGGCAATCAGGTATATATATATATATATATTTGGTTACGTTTTAGGTCACGACATGTAAATGGGGTATTGTTTGCGCTTTCTAGATAATTTTAGAGAGAGTATATTGGTGTATAAACAGTGTTGTGGAACAACAGCCATGAACTCAAGCACACGATATCCCTAAAAATCAGTTTTGGTGGAACAGGGGTTAGTGCATGTGCCTCACAATACCAAGGTCCTGAGTTCAATCCCGGGCTCGGTATCTTTCTCTGTGGAGTTTGCCTTTTTTTCCCTGTGACTGCGTGAGTTCCTTCCGGGTACTCCGGCTTCCTCCCACCGCCAAAGACATGCACCTGGGGATAGGTTGATTGGCAACTCTAAATTGGCCCTAGTGTGTGAATGTGAGTGTGAATGTTGTCTTTCTATCTGTGTTGGCCCTGCGATGAGGTGGCGACTTGTCCAGGGTGTAACCCGCGACCAGCACCCCCTGCGACCCCGAAAGGGACAAGTGGATGGATTTCTGTCGGTATTGTTCCAGGTTTTCCTGTTTATTGGACTTATCTACTGGTCTCTTCCTTCCTGTCTCACCCAGGCATGTTTGTCCGTCCGGTCCCAAAACAGTTCCAGGAGCACAGCGACATTCCGAGTCAGGACATCTCGGACCGGCGCATGGAACGTCATCGCAGATGTCGTAGAAATCTGCAGGACGTAATAATAGTAACAATCATTCCTGGAGGTAAATAAATAAATGATAAATGGGTTGTACTTGTATAGCGCTTTTCTACCTTCAAGGTACTCAAAGCGCTTTGACATTACTTCCACATTTACCCATTCACACACAGATGGAGGGAGCTGCCATGCAAGGCGCCAACCAGCACCCATCAGGAGCAAGGGTGAAGTGTCTTGCTCAGGACACAACGGACGTGACGAGGTTGGTACTCGGTGGGATTTGAACCAGGGACCCTGGGGTTGCGCACGGCCACTCTCCCACTGCGCCACGCCGTCCCTAAAGGTACAAGGGGTGTTGAAGGAAGTCTACTCACGAGCGCAGTACACATGGAAGCAAACTGCAGGTCTCGGCAGGCGGTACACAAAGTACCCGCCGGTGCAGGCCTTCACGTCCACGCTGGCGTTCCACTGGCAGCAGTCGTCCCCGAAGCTGGCGCACACAGGAAGCGTGACCACGCCTTCCTGCGGCTGTGGGTGACTGCCGTTGAGCCAGACGGGAGCGTGAGTGCCGCAGTGGTTCTCGGGGATGCAGAAGGTGGGCATGGCGTCCCCTGCCATGCCGGTGAAGCGGTACCACTCTCCGGACATGTGGTTGTCGCACCGAGGCACCCCAGATGACTGGTTGATGTGATAGTCGGTGTTCCTCCATGGCTCGTTTAAGCTGCTGTAGGCAGAGCAAGGGTCCAAGGCTGCACGGGCACACAGATTATATACAAATAACCATGATGGAGTAATGATCATTTATATGGCATCTTTCTCCAAATCTAAGGACTGTTGCGATTGTAGCGTATGTGTGTGTGTGCTCCTTTCAGAATGGCAGTATGTGAAGTGAGTGACGTAAGTAAGAAAGTGGGCAAGTGAGGTGAGGGAGCGGTAGCAGTTAGTGTGTTGGAGTGTTTTTGCTTGATTGAGACTTTTATTAGTAGATTGCACAGTACAGTACATATTCTGTACAATTGACCACTAAATGGTAACACCCGAATAAGTTTTTCAACTTGTTTAAGTCGAGGTCCATGTCAATCAATTCATGGTAGTAGCTTAGTGCAGTGTTTTTCAACCTTTTCTGAGCCGAGGCACATTTTTTACATTGAAAAAATGCGGTGGCACACCACCAGCAGAAAACATAAAAAAATGAAATTCAGCAGCCGATATTGACAGTAGACAATCGTTCTCGCAATTGTTGGATATGAATTCAAACCATCACCATCCATGCATCACTATAGCTCTTGTCTCAAAGTAGGTGTACTGTCACATCACGCCCTGACTTTTTTCGAGTTTATTGCTGTACTTTGTGGACGCCGTCTGCTCCACGCGCTGTAAGTCTTTGCTGTTGTCCAGCATTATGTTTTTGTTTACTTTGCGTCAGTGCCCCCCGCGACCCCGAAAGGGAATAAGCGGTAGAAAATGGATGGATGGATATATATACATATATATATATGTATATACATATATATATATACACATATATATATTTATACATATATATATATATACATACATACATACATACATACATATGTATGTATGTATGTACAAATATATATATATGTACATACATACATACACATAAATCCATCCATTATCTACCACTTATTCCCTTTGGGGTCGCTGGTGCCTATCTCAGCTACAATCGGGCGGAAGGCGGGGTACACCCTGGACAAGTCGCCACCTCATCGCAGGGCCAACACAGATAGACAGACAACATTCACACTCACATTCACACACTAGGGCCAATTTAGTGTTGCCAATCAACCTATCCCCAGGTGCATGTCTTTGGAAGTGGGAGGAAGCCGGAGTACCCGGAGGGAACCCACGCATTCACGGGGAGAACATGCAAACTCCACACAGAGATCCCAAGCCCGGTGTCAAGCCAAATAAGTGCTCGCTGCGAAATAAGTGCCCAAGCGTGTCAGGGAATATATTTAGCACCTTAAGAGCGAAATATATGCCCACCCTATTGTATAAAGTGTGTATGGGACGGCTTGCGAAATAATTGCCCCTGTGGATTTGCTGATATTTTTAGCTAAAAGAAAAGCCGTATCATACCAAAGTTACTGCGATATATATTGTCTTAGGCTATCAAATATGAAGAAACAGCAGGATGAAACAAAAAAAAAATCAGTAGTTTTAATTTTGGTGGGTTAAGCTTTTAAAAATAGTGGACAGTCTCTCTCTCGCTACACACATGTTGGTTTGACAATGACGCCGCCCTGCCAAAAAACTGCCCGGCGCACCTGTGGACTGCGCAGGTGCGCGCATGCGTACACCCCCCCCTGGGCACTTATTTCGGCTGGGCACAAATTTGGCTTGACACCGGGATTGAACCCAGGACTACTCAGGACCTTCGTATTGTGAGGCAGGCGCAATATCCCCTCTTACACCGTTTATATATATATATATATATATATATATATATATATATATATATATATATCCACAGGCAGTCGTAGGGTGTGGTGATTGGCTCATGTGTTACCTAGGAGGTGTTTCCGTCTGTGGCGGCATGTTGAAATGATTTCACTGCGCTTGTTGAGGGATGATATTCACAGTGGCAGAGGGGTTAGTGCGTCTGCCTAACAATACGAAGGTCCTGCAGTCTTGGGTTCAATCCCGGGCTCGGGATCTTTCTGTGTGGAGTTTGCATGTTCTCCCCGTGAATGCGTGGGCTTCCTCCCACCTCCAAAGACATGCACCTGGGGATAGGTTGATTGGCAACACTAAATTGGCCCTAGTGTGTGAATGTTAGTGTGAATGTTGTCTGTCTATCTGTGTTGGCCCTGTGATGAGGTGGCGACTTGTCCAGAGTGTACGCCGCCTTCCGCCTGATTGGGAATAAGCGGTAGAAAATGGATGAATGGATGCAGCCAGTTCAGTTTTAGTTTAGTTTTGCATAGCCATCCCTAAGCTTTATTTTTGGTTTAAGCATTAGATACCTTTTTACCTGCACACTGCCTCCCACTGTCGTCTGCATATTGTGATCACCACAAACCAGGTTCCCGAAGTCCACAAAGCAATTATCTACCTGCTGCCACCTACTGATATGGAAGAGTGTTACACGATTACTCTGCCGAGCTCTAGACAGCACAGATAATAAATGATGGTTTGCAAAAAAATATTTTTAACACAAGTAGGTGAAATTACATAATTTCCCACAGCAAACCAAACAATACCTCAGGGTACATTAGAGGTTGTCCAGTTGGCTTTTTGGAAAACATAACTAAAGTGACAGAGTTGCAATGAATCGATGGCCTCATCATTCCGAGCCAAGAGCGGAACTGTAGGGACCCCCTGCCGGGTAAAGTGGAGGTTGTTACCCCCCTCCACACATGGGCCCTGGAGGGAACGTCTCCCTGCAGTAGAGGTGGAACAGGACGCTTGAAAATAGAATGCATGTCCGATCAAGATTATCGTTTTATGGGCTTGGTTTGCAATTCTGAAAGACTCAAGAAGACAGGTTCACGGATAATGAAAAGTTGAAGCAAAGTACCACTGATAGTCACACACACACTAGGTGTGGTGAAATTATCCGCTGCATTTGACCCATCCCCTTGTTCACCCCCTGGGGGTGAGGGGAGCAGTGAGCAGCAGCGGTGGCCACGCTCGGGTTTTTTTTTTGGTGATTTAACCCCTCAATTCCTACCCTTGATGCTGAGTACCAAACATTTGTGCAATGAGTCCCATTGTTATAGTCTTTGGTATGACTTGGCCGGGGTTCGAACTCACGACCTTCCAGTCTCAGGGCGGACACTCTAACCACAAGGCCACTCAGCAGGTAACACATACAGTAGTGCTTCCCTTTGCTGGCTTCTGTGCAGCCATTTTGGCTCCAGTTTCCACTTAATGAATGTGAGTGTGAATGTCTTAGTGTGGCCCTAAAGAAGATTGTGTTTGTGGCCCCATTTTGGTGTTCAATATTACTTATTCGCTATTGTTATTTTATTATTGTTATCAGACTCACACTTTTTAGTTTGTATTCATCATGTATGCTGTCGTCATTTATTTAAGTAGGATTCTAAATATGCAAAGTGTCTCTTTTGCGTGAAAAAGTAAGTGATCGCCATTGCAGAATAATACCTTTTAATGCTAAACACAAACGTCGATCCCCCCTGGCTGACATTGTCTTTATATTGAACTTTCACAGTATCATGTTAGACCCCCTCGACATCCATTGCTTTCGGTCCCCTAGAGGGGGGGGGGGGGGGGGGGGGGGGGGGGGGGGGGTTGCCCACATTTGAGGTCCTCTCCAAGGTTTATCATAGTCTTCATTGTCACCGACGTCCCACTGGGTGTGAGTTTTCCTTGCCCTTATGTGGGCTCTACCGAGGATGTCGTTGTGGTTTGTGCAGCCCTTTGAGACACTAGTGATTTAGGGCTATATAAATAATCATTGATTGATTGATATTGTCCAGCAGCTAATTATGTGTCTCCATACACAGTGAGGAGCCGCTACACCCTAAGTTAATACTAATCACCTCCATGCCGGCAAATAAACGTCGTTTTTCTAAATATATTAAGTATCATTATCAAGTAATATTATCACTGGAGGAAGAGGCTAAAAACGTTACACACCGAGAGCAAGCCCGAAAAAGGCATGCTAATAGTTATGGTAACCGCTAAGCTAGTTTGTAACAACCCCAAGAAATGAATGCTCGGTAAAGATTAACAAGTGTAAATGGAACCACAGAAATTAAACAGCTATTAACAGGAAATGAACAAGTACCGTATTATTCGGATCATAAGGCACACCAGATTATAGGGCGCACTGCAGATGAGCAGATTTATCTGGGTTTATTTTCATACAAAAGGCGCACTGGAATATAAGGCGCATTGAAAGGGTCTTCTTTTGGGTATATTTAAAATTTGTGTGTAGTTTATGTTTTATGGATCGTCTTCAAACTGCTTTCTGACCGTCTCTTCAGGATGCGTCGTTTTGTAAGGTGTCTAATTCACGTGTCTCCACTTCGACAGTGTCTTCTCCTCGCCATCTTTGTTGTACCAGTAGTTTTTAGCGCTTCCATAGCGAGTCTACCGACAGATGTAAGTTAGAATTGTACGCTACTTTAAATGGTAAGAGGATTTAAATGGTAGGAGGATGAATGCTTCAAAACAAGGGAATAGAATATAAGAAGGATATCACTGACTACGACATGGACTACAATGGCGGACTCGCGCACATTTTTGGGACTTATGGAGATCGCAAATACACATCAGCAAATACCAATAGGAAAGAAAAGTTGGTTTTGTATAATAGGTTGAAACAGAACGCCAGATAACATGCCTCATGTTAGCTAACATTATGGAGTCCTTTTACACACACAATAATAACACCCATATGTTGAAGCACAGTACATCTGACTATGGTAGCCATAATGCTTCACCTTCCATCAAGCTGGGCACCTTCATAGCTTACCAAAATTGTACTCAAACATTTTTATTTTTATTTTCTGTTAAAACTCTGACTAGCAACATTCAGAACAGCAAACCACAGAACAACTGAGAGGACACACAAAAAAGGCACAAATCCAAAAGCAGTCAAACAAAAATTAATAATATCATTATTAATAACAATTCCAACAAAGCAGTCATTAGAAAGCCCACATTTACATTATCATCAAAGCCATTAAAAAAAACATAAAACATTTAAAAAATTAACAATAGTGTCACAGTGGCTTACACTTTTGTCACATCTCATAAGCTTGACAACACACAGTGTCCAAGTCATATTTTCATTTAATAGTTAAAACTAAAACATGTTGATACAGTTTTGATCGCCGTGCGTAATGTTCTGTATTCACAACAAAACATCAACGTTTTGGCGTTGTTTGCTAACGGTACTTGCAAGCGTCGTTTATTGAACGTCAACTTGCAGTCCACACATATATCTTATGTGGGACTGCCATCTACTGGTCAAACTTATCATTACACTCCGTACAAAAAAAAATTGCTTCAAGGCCGGTAAGCACAACCAGAATAAATAAATACATTAGGCGCACCGGGTTATAAGGCGCATTGTTGATTTTTGATTTTAAGTGTGCCTTATAGTCCGAAACATACTATAGATTAATAAGGGTCTAGAGAGAGGATAATATAACTACTGTGGGTGGGCATAGCTCGATTCATAAATTGGTGGTGTCGACACCAAATCCAAGGACAGTATCAGTATAGTGTCGACACTATAATGAATACATCGCTTTCTTTATTTTCTAAATCAATGATCTTCAAATAACTTTTTTTATTGTTTTTCTTAGTGTTTACAAATTCTGCAAAATTTTTTATTGGTTATTGTGTATTATTAACTTTGTTTTGTTTGTTTTAACCAGCTCAGTGGCCTTGTGGTTAAAGAGTCCGCCCTGAGACTGGGAGGTTGTGCGTTCAAACCCTGGCCGAGTCATACCAAAGACTACAAATAAAAAAATGTGACCCATACTTGGCACTCAGCATTAAGGGTTGGAATTGGGGGTTAAATCACCAAAATGATTCCCGAGTGCGGCACAAACTGCTGCTCACTGCTCCCTCACCCCCCAGGGGGTGAACATGGGAATGGGTCAAATGCAGAGGACACATTTCACCACACCTAGTGTGTGTGTGTGTGTGTGACAATCAGTGGTGTTTTAACTTGAACAAACAAATGTATGTAATAAGAGTGGAATAAATATCGTCTTGATTTTGTTAAACAGTCAACAACTCACCATTATTAAATTGAAAAAATTTAATATTAATACACGTGATCAGTATCAGCTGATCTCAAACTTGGATGATTAGTATCTGAATGGGCGGTATACCCGAATATTTGCCAACCTTGAGACCTCCAATTTCAGGAGGTGGGGGGGGAGGCGTGGTCGTGGTTGGGGGCGTGGTTTGGGCAGGGGGTGTGGTTAACAGGAGACAAGTATAATTCACCAACTTGAGTATTTAAAAAAAATATATATATATATATATATATATATGAAATACTTGACTTTCAATGCGTTCTAGCTATATATATTTATTTTATTATATATATATATAAATAAAAGAAATAGAAATTTCAGACAGCACCTATTCAAATACACAGTAATAAAAACACAGTTGTTCTACTAACTGTACTGTGCTTGCTGGTTATTAAAAACAACAACAACAACACTTACCTTTCAGTATTTGAGTAACCTTTGTTCTGCCATTTGTGTGCCGTACTGAAGAGTCACTTGCCGTCAGGTGCGCAACACCACGTAAATCGTTGGCCAATCAAAAAGCAACCCCATGACGCTATAGCCAACATTCACCAGGAGATGGCAACAGACAACATAGAATCACTCTATTACAGACGGCGTCGCCATGGCTGTAACTTCCTCCTTCTTCTGCTTCGTCTCCTTGTGTGTGCAGTTTTTTTATTAAATTCCGTAGATGTTGTAACGTGATTGGGGAGGCAAGCTGTTTATATAACAGGAAAGCGGGCGTGAAAACAGGCTGTCCCCACTCATGTCCGCATGGAGCTGGAGGGGGCGTGAATTTCGGGAGATTTCCGGGAGAACATTTCGTCCGGGAGGTTTTCGGGAGAGGCGCTGAATTTCGGGAGTCTCCCGGAAGTTCCGGGAGTGTTGGCAAGTATCCACTGATGATAATCCTCCACCAAACAGCTAGGCGTGTTACTAGGTATACCGTATACCTAGTAACACACCTAGCTGTTTGGTGGAGGATTATCATAAGTGGATAATAATAATCATTATAATCGTAACACACCAATATTATAATAATCATTATATTATTATTAGTGCATCTACTGGGTGTTGAGCCTCTCACTGTCTTTAAAAGCTTTTGACGCCTTTTTTGAACTCCATTCAAAACATAACATTGACTAATCATACTTTTGCCTTTTTGCTATCACCTCATGCTGGTTCCCAAATGTTGGCACTGCGAGTGAATGCATGAATGTGTACCCCACTTTTCGCCTGTAGTAAGCTCCAGAGTAGTCAGTGTACAGCTTATTTAGCGGCATAGATATAAGAACCACAAAAAAATGCCCATAGGTCACAGTATTCCCCTCATTATAATATTTTTAACATCATGTTTACTTTTCTACACACTTTATTAACAAGGAATTCTAAAATGACAACAGAAGTTATGGCAAGGTCTTCTTTTCCTCACAAGAAAAAACCTTGCAGACAACTAAGAGTCAGTGGGGGAGCCGCCATCTGCCTCATACGGTTGGTTGAAGAGAGAGACCGAGGCAGGACAACATCCTGCACACTGCATTTTGCATAAAGAGAGGAGTCTATAAAACAACCAACAGGAGTGCTGCTGATGATGCTAACGACGCTAAGGATGATGATATACATCACAGTGTGTGTTGAATACAGCTCTGGAGGAACATCGTTATGACCACAGCAGTCAGTTGTGCAGAATCAAGACATAATGAACACGATGAGCACCTGGTGGCCAATCTCTTCTTCCAGACTGTAATTAAGGGCAGTAGGAAGACAAGCAGGAGTGCTGGGATGATGATCATAAGCGAGAGAAACTATTTTAATATCGTTGCTGCTGACTCTGCTTCAAGTTGAGTGGACGCACATAATAAAAGTTTGACAGAGATGATACAAGAGGAATGCATGAGGAATTTGCAGTTTGCACAACAACTTCCAGAATTACAGAAATATTTATCATTACACGATTAAACATTTTAGACAGCTCCTTTGTCTCATTTATACGCTGATTACATTAGAGAACAAAAAGCGATGATGGAAAACATGTCAGAGAGAAATTCATTCTAGAATTCTTGTCCTTTTTTTGATACGATTACTATCAATTATCAATTGTAGTTTGCTGTTATTTGGAAATTATTTGGAAAATTGGCTTATTAGTTTGAGCAGAGTGGCAACATGTTAGAAACAGCTGTTATTACATATATAGTAATATCGTACAATTATTTTTAATATTACTACTACCACCAATAATAATAATAATAATAACACTTTACTACTAATAATAATGATAGGAACTTAAAATTGAACTCATCATAATTGTAAAATAATAATGATCTGGCTTATTTAGCAATGCCTAAAGAGCAGTACTATAGAAATAGCTCTTTGACATATATTGATAATACTACTTCTACTTATAAAAACAATACTTTTACTACTACTACTACTAAAAACAATACTTTTACTACTACTACTACTACTAATAATAATAATAATAATAATAATAATAAATATAATAATAACAACAATAATACTTTACTACTAATAATAATAATAGGAACTTAAAATTGAATTCATCATAATTGTAAAATAATAATGATCTGGCTTATTTAGCCATGCCTAATGAGCAGTACTATAGAAATAGCTCTTTAACATATATACCTTGACAGTAGGTATGTTGTTCTTGGGATGCAACTCAGTATTGTTTTTCCTCCAAACACGACGAGTTGAGTTTATACCAAAATGTTTTATTTTGGTTTCATTTGACCACATGACATTCTCTCAATCCTCTGCTGTATCATACATGTATCCATTTTGGTAATAAACTCAACTCGTTGTGTTGGGAGTAAGAAGAATACTGAGTTGCATCCCAAGAACACCACACCTACTGTGAAGCATGGGGGTGGAAACATCATGCTTTGGGGCTGTTATTCTGCTAAGGGGACAGGACGATTGATCCGTGTTAAGGAAAGAATGAATGGGGCCATGTATCGTGAGATTTTGAGCCAAAACCTCCTTCCATCAGTGAGAGCTTTGAATGGTTGACCAAATACTTATTTCCCACCATACTTTACAAATAAATTCTTTAAAATTCCTACAATGTGAATTCCTGGATTTTTTTTCACATTCTGTCTCTCACAGTTGAAGTGTACCTATGATGAAAATTACAGACCTCTGTCTTCATTTTAAGTGGGAGAACTTGCACAATCGGTGGCTGACTAAATACTTTTTTGCCCCACTGTATGTAGTTTGATCATTTTCTCGACTGATGTACTAACATTATTATTATTATTGGCTTTTATCTAGTTTGCACACTGTCTGTATCATTACTATTATCATTAAAATCGACTCCTCTTTGCCTCATTCTTTTTATTGTCCCATTTTAATGATTTTAGATCTGTGTTGTTGTTGGGGACGAGTGTTGTAAATTAGCTTTGGCTACAAACACTATGATGCATACATTGGATGACTGTTACAGACATCTATGTTTCTGTACCCGTCCCTATTTCAAATAAACCAGAAAGACGAAAGAACATCATGTGGTTTGTTTTGCACACATGCAGCATCATCTACAAAGATACAAAGAATTGCTATTGCGACATCCAGTGGACACATTTAGAACAGCAGTTTCTTTGATTTAAAAATTTCTGGTTAATTTTCATACTGAGCTAACTCATCCCGCGGTCTGTATAAAACCTGTTTGTGGGCCTGATCCGGCCCTCGAGCCGTACATTTGACACCCTTGCTTTACGCACAAACACAAAAGAACAAAATCTTCATAACCAAATCCTCAATCACAGATTAAAATACAAATTTTCTGTATCCTACTCCTATATGCAGTAGTTGAACTGTATTACACAACTCATTAATTTTCATACTCACTGGCAGCCGTGACCTGAAAAGCCTCTTGCAGCAGAATAGTGACCACAAAAGGTATCATGTTGAGAAGAAGATGGTGCAAAATCATATGGCGGGTCAAATTCTGTTAGTGCGTTTTTGTTTATCCTTAGGGGGAGTCTGTTTTTAATAGGCACCTCCTATCTGTTTGTGTGACACTGTCATGTCTCACCTTGACCTCCCGTTGGCTGAATCATCCTCCAATTGTTTCACACGGAACATCCTTCAAACTATTCCCTTCCCTGCACAAAAGGTCACAGTCATTGTGCGGCACTTTGCCTGCTCGTGAAGCTGGTGCAGCGTTTACTGGCCATTACTGATCATTCTTAGTCATTAAGAAGAAAGCAGAAACTGGAGCTAACCTGAGTCTCTCCTTCATGTAATTAAATGAATGAAGACATTAATCCAAGAGGCTGTTTAAGGGAAATGAGGTGGAAAATGCCACTTTTTTTTTTTTGGACTACTCCTGCAAATAAGACAATGATTGATTTCCTGGCTGGGGCAAAACTGTACACATAAAATACACTGCTGCAAATGTTGAGACAATGCAAGATTTGCATCAAAAATATTGCCTTGAAAATGGCTGCCCTGGCAAACAAAGCATTCATCATTTAGGAATTCCAGCCATTTTGAACGCAGCGTGTCAAACTTATTTTTAGTGGGGGCCACATCGCAATTGGGGGCTGCCTTCAGAGGGCCAGTGAATATACAGTCGCGATCAAAAGTTGACATACACTTGTAAAGAACATAACGTCATGGCTGTGTTCAGTTTCCAATACTTTCTACAAGTATTTTACTTGTTTTATTTTTGTGATAGAGCGATTGGAGCACATACTTGTTGGTCACAAAAAACATTCATGAATTTTGGTTCTTTTATGAATTTATTATGGGTCGACTGAAAATGTGACCAAATCTGCTGGGTCAAAAGTATACATACAGCAATGTTAATATTTGTGTCAGAGTTGCCCCTGACAGTTTGTTTGTGTTTTAGTTTCTCCTCTGTGTTCCAGTCGAGTGCTCTTATTTTAGTTCAGCTTCCTGTTTGTCTCCCTGTGTCCTGTTTTCACTCAGCTGTGGCTGATTGGCATCTGGTCGCACCTGGTGTCAATCAGCCAGGTCCTATTTTACCTGCTTTGTTCCTCCAGTCAGCGCTGGATCATTGTATTGTCCTTGCCTCATGTCACTCTTGTGTCTTTGCTACCTGTCGTGTCTGGCATCATTTCAGCTATTACCTGTCCTGCTACATCTTGTCCTGGTCGACGTAGCGGTAAGCTGTTTGTTATCCTCTAGCTTCCATGCTAAAGTTCCTTTTGTTTCTTGTTAGCTTCTATGCTAAAGGCCTTTTGTTTTTATCCGCCCACGCGTGCGCTTTTGGTTTGAACCCTTTGTTTGGTTTTGTCTTAGTATTTATATTAAAATCATGTTTGCTCACTCCATGCCTGCCTCCACCTCTGCATCTTGGGGTTCGTCAACAAATACCCTTGACAATTTGGTTACATGTCCTTTGGCAAGTTTCACTGCAATAAGGCGCTTTTGGTAGCCATCCACAAGCTTCTGGTTGAATTTTTGACCACTCCTCCTGACAAAATTGTTGCATTTCAGCTAAATTTGTTGGTTTTCTGACATGGACTTGTTTCTTCAGCATTGTCCCACAAGTTTAAGTCAGGACTTTGGGAAGGCCATTCTAAAATCTTCATTCTAGCCTGATTTAGTCATTCCTTTACCACTTTTGACGTGTGTTTGGGGTCATTGTCCTGTTGGAACACTCAACTGATGATTTTAGGTTGTCTTGAAGAATTTGGAGGCAAACGTCCTTTTTCATTGTCACATTTAAAGCCGCAAAACAGGCTCAGAGCATAATACTACCACCACCATGCTTGACGGCAGGTATGGTGTTCCTGGGATTAAAGGCCTCACTTTTTCTCCTCCAAACATATTGCTGGGTATTGTCGCTAAACAGCTCAATTTTTGTTTCATCTGAAATCACATGTACAAAAATAAATCCTTCTGGAGGAAAGTTCTGTGGTCAGATGAAACAAAAATTTAGCTGTTTGGTAAATGGTAAAGAAAAGGCTAAATCAGGCTAGAATTAAGGTTTTAGAATGGCCTTTCCTAAGTCCTGACTCAAATGTGTGAACAATGCTGAAGAAACAAGTCCATGTCAGAAAACCAACAAATTTAGCTGAACTGCACCAATTTTGTCAAGAGTAGTGGTCAAAATTTCAACCAGAAGCTTGTGGATGGCTACCAAAAGTGCCTTATTGCAGTGAAACTTGCCAAGGGACATGTAACCAAACATTAACATTGCTGTATGTATACTTTTGACCCAGCAGATTTGGTCACATTTTCAGTAGACCCATAATAAATTCATAAAAGAACCAAACTTCATGAATGTTTTTCGTGACCCAACAAGTATGTGCTCCAATCACTCTATCCCAAAAAAATAAGACTTGTAGAAATGATTGGAAACTCAAGTCAGCCATGACATTATGTTCTTTACAAGTGTATGTAATCATTTGATCGCAACTGTATATGAATATAAACATATAATAGTCGTGTTACGCAGTTCGCAAAGGTAACTGTTTTTGGGACAAAATAAACACCATGTTTACTTGACCCAATTCCCGGGAAACTTATCAAGGAGCTGTTTGTAATATTAGGACCATCGGTGCTGAATATTATAAATGTATCACTTTCCCCTGGCACTGGTCCCTTAGTATTAAAAAAAAGTGGTTACTCATTTTCTGTTCAAAAGACCTAACGTCGATACTGACCTCATGGCAAACTACCGGCAAGTGTTCCACCTTCCCTTTATCTCAAAAATCCTCAAAAAAAATTGCTGCACAACAGCTAAATGAACACTTAGCGTCCAACAATCTCTGTGAACCCTTGCAGTGGAGTTTCAGGGCAAATCACTCCAGGGAGACAGCCCTCACAAAAATTACCAATGATCTCTTGCTAACGATGGATGATGATGCATCATCCATGTTGCTGCTTCTTGATCTTAGCGCTGCTTTGGATACCGTCTATCATAATATTTTATAAGAACGCATCAAAACACATATTGGTATGTCAGACTTAGCCTTGTCTTGGTTTAACCAAGTAACTAATCGTACTGACAGGAGGCGATCCCTTCCAAGGTTTCTCATTGTGCCCATTGGGTTGAGTTTTTCCTTGCCCTGATGTGGGATCTGAACCAAGGATGTCGCTGGGGCTTGTGCAGCCCTTTGAGACATTTGTGATTAAGGGCTATATAAATAAACTTTAATTGATTGAGTGACTGTTTCTGATGTTTATATTTTTTTTTACATATTGATGAACAACTTATTTTGAAATCCTAGGTCTAGATGACAAACAGTGTTTATTTTTGATAACAAAAAAAATATTTGGAACATCAGACAATATTTAAGAGTAGAATATATGCAATTGCATGCGCAACGTTTTTCTGTCAACATTGAAAGAACAAATACATTTAGCCGGAAAGTTTTTTTTTGAAATTTCTATCCTTTCGCAGGCCATATAAAAGACATTGGGGGGCCACTGACAATTATTTAGTGAATCATGTTAAAAACAAATGGCAGGCCACATAAATGACTTAACAGACCACATAAAATGACGCGTGTTGTGGTACATGCGGTCTCCATCTTCCTCCGCTGTGGTTCCACCCAGAGGGCCCGCTGACAGCGCACCCAGACACGCCGCCGATAACGTCTGCCGCTTCCACGCTGCCGATGACGTCCGCCTATTCCCCTACGCCTCAGACGACGTCATCGGAGCCAGAGACGAGGAGGGAAGCTGAAGTCGGTGCCGCAGCTGCAACCAACCAGGCTAGCCCCTGCCAGAGATATCCCACCTATCTTCCGCTTTTTCCAGCCCCAGCCATCAGTCCCCAGGCTAGCGCCCGAGCTAGCATCAGTCCCTCGGCTAACGCCCAGGCTAGCATCAGTCCCTAGGCTTTTTAAAGGAATTGTAGAGCGGCGGAGCCAGCGAACAAGCAGCGGGGCAGGGCACGCTGGAGCCCTGCCCAAAATGCCGGCAAGGAGGCGGAGAATGCGGCTGAGCGGAGAGGTGGGGCGTGCCGGAAGCGACCCTACGAGCGAGATCAAGTGCATGGCTCGCACACCGGGAAACAATTAACATTTCTCCTTATGCTGCATAAAAGGAGAGATCGGGGCAGAAGGAGTTGGAGAGTCTGCAACGACGGATGAAGAGCGGCAGCAGCGAAAACAAACAGCAGACGAGGACAACGACGACTGCGGCTGAAAAGCGATCCAACCCGGCAAGACATCTTACTACAAAATAAACGAGTCAAACCTGTTCAAGCGGCCATGTCCTTCCTGAGTGGTCCATGGAACCCGAGCGACAGGGAGAGTCGTTCACAGGAATTATTTTCAAAACGTTACCCTGTCCAGGGCTATCATATCTAGTCTAGTCATAAGCTGTCCTATCTGGTCTTTGCGTGTGAACATCTGAGCATGCTTCACCAGTTCAAAGACTAGATAGGACAGCTTTAGACTGGATCTGTAAAGTCCATTACATGGACAAAGATAAGCCCTTCTGGAGGATAGTTCTGTGGTCAGATGAAACAAAAATTGAGCTGTTTGGCCACAAGACCCATCAATACGTTTGGAGGAGAAAAGGTGAGGCGTTTAATCCCAGGAACACCACCCTACCGTCAAGCATGGTTGGGTGTTTTCTTGCCCTGATATGGGAACTGAGCTGAGGATGTCGTTGTGGCTTGTGCAACCCTTTGAGACACTTGTGATTAAGGGCTATATAAATAAACTTTGATTAATTGATTAATTGAGCTATCCTATCTAGTCTTTGAGCATAAACATCTGGGCAGGCCTTATCATGCTCATGGACTTTAAAAAAAAGCAGATGTAGTCTAAAAGCTGGTGTCAATGCCCCAACAACGGACGAAGAGCGGCAGCAGCAAAAACAAACAGCAGACGAGGACAACGACCACTGCGGCTGAAAAGCGATCCAACCCGGCAAGAAATCTTACTACAAATTAAACGAGAGTCAAACCTGTTCAAGCGATCATGTCCTTCCTGAGTGGTCCATGGAACCCAAGCGACAGGCAGAGTCGTTCACAGGAATTATTTTCAAAAAGGATGATATGTAGAGGTCAGTGTTGGGGAATGGGGGTGGGGACAAAACCCCCCTCAGGTAGTGTTTTTTGCAGCAGGATGTCCTGCAAAAAGTCAGCTAAAAACAGTCAAGGTCTTTGACAAAATTCAAAGGCGGACCACTAGCTCCAAAACCTGGATAAGGATTTTATTGATAATTGAATTACATTTCTCTTTTATACATATTTCATAAATGATACAGCATTTTACACATTCTATTTTGTTGTTGCCAATATTACAGCATCATGTCAACAGAAACTTAAAAAAAAAAAAGAAGAAAAAAAAAAAGTATGGCGTACATATGCTTCACTCTTTTAAACATATTTCATTATAAGTGCACACCAGAATTTCAAAAAACACGCATTCAAAACATGAAAGCTAACGCGGGGCACCTGCCTTTTTTTTCCTTTTGGGTCAGAAGCAGGACGTTAGTGCGTAAGGTCAGCAGAGACTCTTTAAGAGCCTCTTCAGTGCTGCACTGAGGATGGATTGGAATCACAGGAGCAGAAATGCATGGAAGCGGAGTGAGAGTGAGAAGAAAATGAACAGAAGTTGAGGTGATGACGAGCTGGATGGTTAATGAGCATCAAGTTTGGCTCGTGTCTTTATTTAAAACACGCAGCCCTGTCTACTGCCCAAAACAACAAACATCCTTAAATCGCCTCTTTTTGTCTTTTAATTTCTATAAATCTTGTTTTTATTTTACATTATTTCCCATGTTAACATACATTCATGCAACACCCTCGTTATAATAAAGGTCTATATTTGATGTATTTAGATGTTTAAAACACATGAAGGGAGGGCAAAGGGAAATAAATGATTGACGGCGAGATTCACAGGGAGTGTTTGTAAAATACATTCCTGTATTTTCAGTAACAAAAGTTGGTAGTCATTGGGATGATAGTAGAAGACACGTTAATCACTATTGACAAGTAGCAAAAAGATAGACTCCAAATATAACAGTCTTTAATGATGGTCTCATGGCTATAATGACCTTTTGACTGCTTCCTTGTCAACAGTTCAAATCCTTCTTCCCCAGCATCCCAAAAGACAACGCACGCACACACTCTGAACGCATGAGACCGATTCCTGCTGCAAGATCCGCACAGTTAACCTTGATTAGATCCCGAAATGCATGCACTCTAATAGGAAGTCTTGTTCAACGCAAAATATCTAATAGTAGGATGGAGCCAACGCGCACAGAAAAGTGTGTTTAAACCTTTTTGTGGAAAGGGCATTAGGGACACACTGAGAAGAAAAAACAAGTAACCCAAAAAGGAAATAAGTAAAATTGTGAAAATGTAATATTGTGAGGAAAACATTTTTTGGACGATTAATGTGTAATCCTGCCATAAAATGTTATTTAGAGGAATGCCGAAATTTCCGCACCACAGACTTGACATGTAATAATGAAAATATTGTTATATGGTTAATTTGGGTCATATGATCCTTATTAATACAAATTTAGCAACGTACCTTCGTTCTCACAAGTTACAACTTTTTTTTTTAAATATCTGTCCTAAAAACTCTCTTTTCATATCAGGACCAAATTTGAATTGGTCTATTTCCATATAAATATTTTTTATAATATCTTTCACAGCAAAATTACAGTACTTTTCTGACTTTATTTTCAAAATATTACAAGACATTATCTTTTTTTTTAAACAATTTATTAACGCAATCTTATTACATGTCCCTAATATGTTTTATTTCCTTCAAAAATACTTTTGTTTCCCTATGGGATTCATTTATTTTTAAGTATTACAACTTTTTTTTCTCTCACTTAACCACTTTTTCCCGAAAATTGTAACTCTATTTGTTTATTTCTCATGATGTATACATTTATACAAAATCAAAACTTTTTCCTCACTATATTTTATCCCGGCAAAATTTACTTTTGTTCTAACGGTAGCACCATCCCGGAAATATTATGACCTTGTTTTGCCTCAAACAACTTTTTTTTCCTTTGTAGTGTTAATCTCAATAAATGTTGGGAGGAAAAAACTTTTATCCCCAGAACACAATTTATTAATGCAAAATGACTACCTTTTCCTCATACTAGTTGCAAAATGACTTTAATTTTCTTTACAGTATTCTTGAAATATAATTCCCCACCCCCGTTCCAATCATTATTTTTTGTAAAATTGGAAATATTATGTTCATAAAATATGGGGAAGAAAATAATTTCGTCCTTACAATGTAACAATTTATTAACGCAAACTTATCACTATTTCCTCCTAATATTTGTTGTCCTACAGAATGACTTTTGTTGTCCTTCAAAGTATGACTATTCTGGAAATATTACAACTTTGTCTTTTTCTCAAGCCACCTTTTCTGCAAAACTTATATTCATAAAATGTAAATATATTGATTGATACAATGTGGAAAAAATTATTTTCCCCCTTATAAGAATTTATTAACACAAAATTGCTACTTTTCCCATGCAGAATTATTTTTATTGTTTTTACAGTATGACTATTTTACTATTACTTTTTTTCCTCAACAACTCTTATGTAAATAAAATGTGGAAAAAAGACTTTCCTCATTCTATGAACACTTGATTTTCCAGCAAAGTAAATTCTTGGTTGTTGTTAAAATATGACTTTGTTCTGTTTTTCAGTGCAGCCCTAATACTCCTTTGTATTTTGCAGAGGCATTGACCAAAGAGTCAGAGAGAGGGCCATCAACCCTCACTTACAGGAAAAAAAAAAAAAAAAAAAACACATGAAAAATGTGTCCTAAATAGACATAATAACAATTTGGCTCCTTTCACCAATCAGGGGATGTGACTGCCTCACACTACAAGCTATACGAGTCAAAGAAGTGTCCAATTGAGTAGAAAATGCCTCGAAACGCTCCTAACACTCACAATTTCTACTGAGGGCGTACAACCACAGCATGCAGTCTAGCCTGCCTCGCCACGGAGGGAGCAGGGAGGCGGCACAACGACAGCGGGGGGGAGAAAAGTCCTTTTTGAGAGAAAATCCGAACAAAAATGTCCCTTAATTTGTATGCAGGCAAATAGAAATGTGTTATTGTGGAACTTAATATGATGTATTGAATGTATGTACAGTACATGACAAAGTGATGGATCCTTCACATGATGTTCCTCCCCCCACTGGTAAACAACTAGCTTCTGGTCATCCGTTTATTTGATTGTATACATATAGCTTTATATTTACTTCATAACAAATATACTATGGCTTTCAAAATAAAAAGTGCCAAAATATTTTTTTTTCAATTTTTCCTTTTTTGGAATAAAAGAACACACAGTGATGTTGTTGTCGATAGAATATCTCTCATACTTGCCGCAGGAGGAGATGTGGCTGCGAGGCGGACTCCTGTCGAAAAAGGTCACGTGGGGAAGGACGGCTGTCCGTCAGACTGAAGAGGAGGCGTGGCCAAAGTGTGGCGAGGCAGCAGCGTTCAGCCACAGGAAGATGACGCCCTCTTTGAGCCAAAGCCGGAGGAGGGGGGGAGCCAAGACTTGTTTGTAAACTTTAATATTTGGGATGGATGCTCCCAACAAGTGTGTGTGTGTGTTAACTCACACTCACAAAGGTTGGGTGTCGCCTGCAGGTCACACACACACACACACACACAGCAATGGCGTCCCCTTTGCATATGCTCTCTCCTGGAGTGTCAAGGTAGTACTTCCTGTTTGCCCTTCAGCTTCACTGCAGGTTGTCCAATCAGAGAGTAGCGTTGCCATTCGTAATTTTTTTGTTTGTTTTTGTTTTCAGCTCTTGTGATTTTCGATTGCAATTCCCAACAGTTGGTTCAGTCAGGGAAAAGAAAAGAGGGCAAAAGTCCCACTCCGAAGAGGACGATGCGGGACTGCTGTGTAGTTTGGGTGTAAGGCAAGGGGGAGGGGAGACGGATGGGGTTGGAGAAGGGTAGAAAAAGGGGACGCTGGGAGGAGAGGGAAGTTACTCCTTCCATCAATCTTTTCCACTATTGAGCTGTTGAACTGGGAGCTGAAGCTGAAGCGGGTCCCTAAGACGCTTCAGATCCAATTCCACCTGACGGACGGGGAAGAAGTGAGATCTATTAGGTGTTGTAAATGCGAGATTTATTTGACAGAGACATGCTGCCGGCCATTGTACCTCAGAGATGTCATCTTTCAGCTTGTTGTACTTCTCAATGTCAAAGCGTGTCCTTTTCACCCCCTTGTGGAGGAAGAGCAGATACTGGCGGTCTCTGGCATCGGGGTACAAGTACTCCTGCGGGTTAGAGAGAGATTTACTTGGCAGGCCTTCTTTGGCAGGTCACATGACAGTTCTATCGATGGTTTGAACCAGGGGTATCAAACGTGCAGCACAAGGGCCCGCGAACAGGTTTTATCCAAGTTTTGCCAAGTATAAAGATTAACCGGAAAGTTTTGAATGAATGAAACTGCTGTTCTAAATGTGTCCACTGGATGTCGCAATAGCAATTTTTTTTATCTTTGTAGATGATTGATTGATTGATTGAAACTTTTATTAGTAGATTGCACAGTACGGTACATATTCCGTACAATTGACCAATACCGTATTTTTCGGACTATAAGTCGCAGTTTTTTTCATGGTTTGCGACATATACTCCGGAGCGACTTATCTGTGAAATGATTAACACATTATTGTAAAATATCAAATAATATTATTTATCTCACTCGCGGAAGAGACAAAGAAAATGTCAGCAATCGTCACACACACGTCAACCATTAAGAATTCGGCGGGGGAGGGTCATGGCAGAAGTGCATTGTGGGTCAAGGAACGCTAACTGCTATATGCTACTGCCGTAGCTATTAGAATGGATCATTTCATCGTTGGCGGAAACTTATAAAAACTGAGAAGGGCTGAACAAAAATGGCACCGAAAAGGAAATCATGTACTGCAGATTACACAATATCAAATAATATTATTTATCTAATTCGCGGAAGAGACAAAGAAAATGTCAGGAATCGTCACATACACGTCAACCAATAACAAGTTGGCGGGGGAGGGTCATGGCAGAAGTGCATTGTGGGTCATGGAAAATGAACTGCTATATGCTATATGCTACTGCCGTAGCTATTAAAATGGATAATTTCATCGTTGGCGGTAACTTGTAAAAACTGAGAAGGGCTGAACAAAAATGGCACCGAAAAGGAAATCATGTACTGCTGATTACAAGCTGGACGTAGTGAAATATGCAGCAGAAAACGACAAGAGGAAGCGGCGCATACCTTTGGAGTTGGCAGAGTTGTTTAGAAGCGACGTCGAGGAAGAAGATTTCATCAGATTTAGCGATTAGGAGTGACAGATTGTTTGGTAAACGTATAGCATGTTCTATATGTTATAGTTATTTGAATGACTCTTACCATAATATGTTACGTTAACATACCAGGCACCTTCTCAGTTGGTTATTTATGCGTCATATAACGTACAATTATTCAGCCTGTTGTTCACTATTCTTTATTTATTTTAAATTGCCTTTCAAATGTCTATTCTTTGTGTTGGATTTTATCAAATAAATTCCCCCCAAAAATGCGATTTATACTCCAGTGCAACATATATATGATTTTTTCCTTCATTATTATGCATTTTGGGCCGGTGCGACGTATAGTCCGGAGCGATTTATAATCAGAAAAATACGGTTTATATATATATATATATATATATATATATATATATATATATATATATACATATATATATATATAGATGGATAGATAGATAGTAATTTATTGATTCTATTATGATTATAATCCGATTCTATTATGATTATAATCCGAAAAATACGGTTTATATATATATATATATATATATATATATATAGATAGATAGATAGATAGATAGATAGATAGATAGTAATTTATTGATTCTATTATGATTATAATCCGATTCTATTATGATTATAATCCGAAAAATACGGTTTATATATATATATATATATATATATATATATATATATATATATATATATAGTAATTTATTCATTCCTTCAGGAAAATTACAATTCCAGCAGCAGTGTACAGAATTGAGATTGAATTTAAAAAGTAAAAAGTAAATAAAGGGGGTATGAATGGAAACAAAAGAGAAAAACATTACAATAACAATAACAAAAAAAGCAACAATGAGAATAAAAATATAACAGTAAATTAAGTATATAACAAGAGAAACGAGGGAGTAGTGACCATGTTATGAAAAAGTATTGCACTGTTAATGTTTTGCATCCCCTGTCATTTTAGTACCCCCCTTCACCCCAGAGAGGAATTGTACAGTCTAATGGCGTGTGGGACAAAGGAGCAACACCCGAATAAGTTTTTCAACTTGATTAAGTCGGGGTCCACGTTAATCAATTCATGATGCTACATATGTATAAAATAAACCACATGATGTTATTATTTCAGTCGAGGAAAATGATCAAACCACATAAAAAAAATCCTGTAATTTGATTTTGATATTTTTTTTTTATCTTGATAGATTGAAAATGAACACCAATAACTTGACTGGTGAAAATTATCATATAATTTATTCAGAAAATATAAATAACGACAAATAAAGGTAGAATACTATTCACTGCAACATGTTAGTGTAAAAAACCAACAACATTATGATTTGTATAATTTCCGAATATACTTGTTCTATTTTTAAACAAAGAAAGGAATCGGAAGTTGTCTTTATTTTTAAGTTATCGGGCCGTGATTTTACCAGTCGGGCCCACTTGGGAGTAGATTTTTTCTCCATGTGGCCCCCGATCTAAAATTAGTTTGACACCCCTAAAGTTGAACTGACATCGTGTCAAACTTTTCCACTTAGGGCAGAACGTTACCCTGTCCAGGGCTGTCATATCTAGTCTACTCATAAGCTGTTCTATCTAGTCTTTGCATGTGAACATCTGAGCATGCTTTATCAGTTCAAAGACTAGATAGGACAGCTTTAGATAGGATCTGTAAACTCCATCACATGGACAAAGATAAGCCCTTCTGGAGGAAAGTTCTGTGGTCAGATGAAACAAAAATTGAGCTGTTTGGAGGAGAAAAGCTGAGGCCTTTAATCCCAGGAACACCACCCTACCGTCAAGCATGGTTGAGTGTTTTCTTACCCTGATATGGGATGTTGTGGCTTCTGCAACCCTTTGAGACACTTGTGATTAAGGGCCGTATAAATAAACTTTGATTGATTGATTAATTGAGCTATCCTATCTAGTCTTTGAGCATAAACATCTGAGCAGGCCTTATCATGCTCATGGACTTTAGAAAAAAAGCAGATGTAGTCTAAAAGCTGGTGCCAATGCCCCAACTATTCATACCAGAACAAGAAAAGGCATGTTCAGGGAAGGATGGCTTCACTTTTTGATTACATAATAATTGTCTCATATTTCAATAAGGTAACCATCGTTAAGGATGAAGATGGTATCATTAAGTACAATAAAAAGTCTGCTCCTATTAAAATGGACACTAATCAGTAACTAAGCAGCATTGTGGTCTCATTATTGAGATGGGAAGTTGCTCGTGCTTTTGGCGGGATGACAAGAATCAGAAGGAATGTTATCTCTGATTAATGTGTTATTAGGTGACGAAACATAAGTGACATTATCTAATGTATGTTTTAAAATGACTGCAAAATATTGCATTTAAAAAATGATTAAAATTTGTTTTTTAACACAAAAATGTCTGCTATGTTTGTTTTGTAGTAGGATTTAGTATTTGTGTTTAGATTTGGCTGCATTTGTAGTTTCCTGTTCATCATTATAATGCAGCTTGTTAATGGTGTGTAAAAAAGAACTAAAATCTTTAGAGGACAACCCTAAAACTATAACCGAAGCATTTATGTCATTCTTCCAGATGATGTTATGTTGATGCTGATGGCGGGGACCACAGACAGAGAGCATCCAAATAGAATGTAATTGGGGTGACTGCATAGGCCAAAGACAATTTATATCATTTTGCTGCTCATCAAATCATTTAGTGACCCCTTATGTCCTCTGGATGAGAAACCCTTCTCTTTCATTTTAACACAGTCCCCCTTCCCGCTTTTCTCCAATCTGCAAGACTATATTTGATACATCTTCTTTCTTACCTGGCGTGTGAGCACAAAATAGGCATACATGGCCATGGCTGTGCCGTATGTGATGAAGTAGGTGACGGGTTCCATGATATCCCAAGAGTACTCCCACCAGGTCAGTCTGGCCAGGATGCCGAACTGGGTGGCCATGTACGCCATGCCCCCCCATAGCACCCAGGTGGTGCGCCGCTCCGCCTTCCTACTCAGCTCCTGCCTCACCTACATACGAAGCAAACGGTAGGGGGGAAGATAAACATTTAGTGAGAATTAAAGTGAGGAGATCAATACACTTGCATTAAAAAAACATAAATACAATGAATTTTAAGGGCTACTACTTGAGGCTAAATTTAGCAGCTTTACTGGAATCATTCGATAACACTTGAGAGCCTTTAAAGAACAACGGGGATCATTAATCAGCTCATTTGTGCAGGCATTTTAAACAGAAGACAATTAGAATATGCCTCCCTGGAAAAGAAGGATTATAAACAATCAAATAGTTTACAAGACATGAAAAGATAAGTGAAAAGATATGTAATGTGGTGTAAGTTCCGACAATATTTTTTTGTTACCAACAAAAAAAATCTAGTCTTTCTTTTTTTGAGATAAATAAAAGTCTTGAGTACAGGTGTCAAACTCAAGACCCGGGGGTCAGATCTAGTCCGCCACATCATTTAATGTGAACCGCAAAAACCTGGAAATAATGTGCATCAATGAAGTACCATATCTTTTTTTTAAACTAAATTTATTAATTAAATATTTCCATTTTGACAGTGAAGTGAATTATATTTATATAGCGCTTTTCTCAAGTGACTCAAAGCGCTTTTACATAGTGACACCCAATATCTAAGTTAAATTTAAACCAGTGTGGGTGGCACTGGGAGCAGGTGGGTAAAGTGTCTTGCCCAAGGACACAACGGCAGTAACTAGGATGGTACAAGCGGGAATCGAACCCGCAACCCTCAAGTTACTGACACGGCCACTCTACCAACCGAGCGATGCCGCCCCAGGATTTTTTTATACTATCAAATAATGTAACAAATATAAAACACTTTTAATACGATCTAATAATGCAACAAATATCATATTATCATACATTTCAAACATTTATTTTGTTGAAATAAATATAAAAACGTAAATATCTGCTTGACTCATGATCTAAGAGCAAGTTATCCGCCGAATTGTAAACTGTAAAAATTGCAAAAGATTTTACGTTGAAAACTTTTTTTTCCCTTTATACTAAAACATTGTGAAAACAACAGCCGTAGATTTTGCCATTAAAAAAACAAAACAGTGGTACTGTTTTTTTTCAATTACAGCAGGGGCGTCAAGCTCATTTTAGCTCAGAGGCCACATGGAGGAAACTCTATTCCCAAGTGGGCTGGACAGGTAAAATCATGTCATGATAACTTAAAAATAAAGACAACTTTAGACTATGTTCTTTGAGCAAAAAACATTATGAAAATGTACACATCACAAAAAAATCCCTTTGACAGAACAATTCAAGTTACCGTATTTTTCGGACTATAAGTCGCAGTTTTTTTCGTAGTTTGGCCGGGGGTGCGACATATACTCCGAGCGACTTATGTGTGAAATTATTAACACATTACCTTAAAATATCAAATAATATTATTTTTCTCATTCGCGGAAGAGACGAAGAAAATGTCAGCAATCGTCGCATACACGTCAACCAATAAGAATTCGGCGGGGGAGGGTCATGGCAGAAGTGCATTGTGGGTCATGGAATGTTAACTGCTATATGCTACTGCTGTAGCTATTAAAATGGATCATTTAATCGTTGGCGGTAACTTTAAAAACTGAGAAGGACTGAACAAAAATGGCACTGAAAAGGAAATCATGTACTGCAGATTACAAGCTGGACGTAGTGAAATATGCAGCAGAAAACGACAAGAGGAAGCGGCGCATACCTTTGGAGTTGGCAGAGTTGTGTAGAAGCGACATCGAGAAAGAGGATTTCATCAGATTTATTGATTAGGAGTGACAGATTGTTTGGTAAACGTATCGCATGTTCTATATGTTATAGTTATTTGAATGACTCTTACCATAATATGTTACGTTAACATACCAGGCACCTTCTCAGTTGGTTATTTATGCGTCATATAACGTACACTTATTCAGCCAGTTGTTCACTATTCTTTATTTATTTTAAATTGCCTTTTAAATGTCTATTCTTGGTGTTGGATTTTATCAAATACATTTCCCCCAAAAATGCGTCTTATACTCCAATGCGATGTACATATGTTTTTTTCCTTCTTCTTATGCATTTTCGGTCCGTGCGACGAATACTTCGGAGCGATTTATAATCCGAAAAATACAGTACTTGAAAATTTTTTGAAAAAAAAAAATGGTGTTGTTTCTTTTGGGAGGGTTGAGTTACACACTGCATTTGAGTTACACACTGCATTTGAGTTACACACTGCATTCCCTTTTCTAAATTTTGGGGCAATGAGGGTGCCAAAAAATGATGTGTTAGAAGCAAAAGCTGTACAATGTCGGGTTTTACATTTATTAGGGTCGAAGGGGAGGAGCCGCAGCCACGCTTTACTGTGTACCTCTTGCTTGCCGGCAAAATTGCTACCGCGTCATCTAGTGGACGGCAGTTTCTTTCATTAAAAAGCATAATTTTTATACTTCGCAAACAAACATTCCTTGCACAAACAATTATATGTAATAAAAGAGTATCAGTATCGGAATTGGCAGCATAAAATCCTGCTCAGAACATCCCTAGTACAAAGCATTGAATTACAATTGTTTATTAAAGGCCTACTGAAACCCACTACTACCCACCACGCAGTCTGATAGTTTATATATCAATGATGAAATATTAACATTGCAACACATGCCAATACGGCCTTTTTAGTTAGCTAAATTACAATTTTAAATTTCCAGGGACTTTTTTCTTGAAAACGTCGCGTAATGATGACGTGTACACGTGTCGTCACAGGCTGTTATGAATATGAGCGCTGCACACACACACAGCTAAAAGTCGTCTGCTTTAATGGCATAATTATACAGTATTTTGGACATCTGTGTTGCTGAATATTTTGCAATTTGTTCAATTAATATTGGAGAAGTCAAAGTAGAAAGACGGAGTTGGGAAGCTTTAGCCTTTAGCCACACAAACACACGGTGATTCCTTGTTTAAAATTCACGGAGGTGAAATTTTAGTATGGATCACAGCGGACATGGATCCTGACCGAATGCCAACTAGCAGGTTTCGGTGAGAAAATTGTGGTTAAAAAGTCGCCTCTTACAGGATATCAGCTAAGCGTGTTCCTCCCGTACAGCTGCCGTCGACTTCCCCGAGATACTGCGCGTCAACACCCGGCCGTGGACGTACACTTCTGACAATCAGGTACTGTTAAACTCACTAAAACACTAGCAACACAATAGAAAGATAAGGGATTTCCCAGAATTATCCTAGAAAATGTCTCTAAAAACATATGAATCCGTCTCAATGCAACGCGATTGCAATCGCGTTTTTTTTAAAACTTTTTTTTTCTTCTTTTTTCTAGTCCGTCGCTATCAATATCCTCAAACACAAATCTTTCATCCTCGCTCAAATTAATGGGGAAATTGTCGTTTTTTCGGTCCGAATAGCTGTTTTTGTTGGAGGCTCCCATTAAAATCAATGTGAATATGTGAGGAGCCATCAAACATGTGACGTCATCGTCTGCGACTTCCGGTAGAGGCAGGGCTTTTCTCCAGTTGCGAACTTTATCGTGAATGTTCTCTACTAAATCCTTTCAGCAAAAATATGGCAATATCGCAAAATGATCAAGTATGACACATAGAATGGACCTGCTATCCCCGTTTAAAAAAAAAATCAAATTTCAGTAGGCCTTTAACATGCAAAGGTCATCAGACCTTCTCAAGGGGGCGGAGCTGAGCGTTGAGGTCTTCCAGTCGTCCAATCAGCTCACGCTCTTTGGTGAGTTGGTGCTCCTCGATGCGCAGGGTGGTGTAGAGCTGCTGCACCAGGAACTTCACGTCGTTCAGCCGTTCTGTCTCCTCGTGAGGCAGCAACTCTGCGGCATGGACACATGTCAATCAAAGTCAGACGTGTACATGACGACACACCCCGTGACAAAGACCGTCCCTCACCTCTCCTCGGTGGCCGCACGAGATGCGTGGTGTCGTTGATGACCAGCTTGAAATCATCCAATAGGAGGATGTCTATACCTGTGGAGGAGGCAACCCTGGCTCCATCTGCACAAGAAAAAAAGGGTGTAAAAGTGAAAGGCTGGTTAACCACTTCATATGGCTTGCAGCTCTCTTGACCGTAGGCCTCGTTTCACTGCGATTATCAGCAGAGGGGGAAGCAGAAGCACTTGCACACTAAAAGTGAAGATTGTTCTTGTGTAATGAGGCATTGGAGCGGAGCGAGCTCACTTGAAAGCATACACTGGGATTATATATTCTGATTTGAAGCTGCTGAAGCAGGGACATTTTATACCATTAAAATACACTTGACTGCATGCACAGGATGTGTGCAATCTACTAGAGGAGTGTGTGTGTGTGTGTGTGTGTGTGTGTGTACCTGTAGAGTAAATGGCTACCCGATCGATGCCTCTGTCCTCTGCTTGGAGTTGTTGCAAGAAAACTCCCACACAGTCGCTGAGAGGCTTGAGAGTGAACTGACAGCGTTCTCGCCTGGATGGCAAACTAACCGAGATGACTGGCAGCCCGTTCTGATACACCACTGTCACCTCTGGGAGGGAGGACACAGTAAGAAAAATGTTACCACGATTTATGGTCCAGTTATTATTCAAATGTGGCTTGACAGCCAACAGAGGGCAGCACAGCAGCAGCTCTAAATGTTAAATCAATGGGACTAAAGCGGCAGTTATTTTTTTTATGATATTCTATTCTTAAAGGGGAACTGCACTTTTTTAAGATGTAACCTATAATTTACAATCATTATGAGAGACAAGATAACAGACATACTTTTTAATGCATTCTAACTCGTAAATAAATGTAATTAGACACCTTGATCCTAAATAACCATCCAAAAACCGCCATTTACATTTTATGACCTAAGTATTAACCAAGTATCAGTAATGTTGTTATTATAAGCGCTAAGGCAGACAAAATGAAAGCAGTGCCGTGATCACAGAGAGCTAACTAGCTTGTGCTGCAACATTGACATCACCAGAGGGTTAGATGCTTCCTCGTCTTGGAGCGTGTGAAATTTTATTGTAGATTTTAAATAATGCCTCTAATCTTGATAGTGGAAGGATGACGACATAAACCGACAAGTTGGTCAAATTTGGCATATATTTTAGACCCGAAAATGGGGAGAAAGACACGACAAAACGCTTGCTTCCAACCACCTTTTTTTGCGAGGATTAAGAGTAATTTCTAATCTAAAAGGTTGTATGTCAACATCCTAACAGTTGGTATCCCAGTGACAGCAGACATTGTACAGTAAGTGATGTCTTATTATGTTTGTTGTCTCCCATAAAGTCTGCAGTCGAAGTAAAACGCCAACGTTGTGATGCTTAAAAATAGCAAAATATGTAAACTTTACATTTTATTATGAATGTTCCTGTTACTACATCACATATATACTTGCAGGGAGTATTTAAAACCTGGATGGAGGTGTTTGGATGTTTTTAAAGTGCTTTATAGGTAGAGTAGAGTGATTACCATTGATTTAATATTTATATTGCATAAAAAACATGTGTGCCTCCTTTAAATAAAGATTGTGAATGATGGGCAACATTCCAAAAAAGTACAGTTACCCTTTAAGCAGGCAGGGCTTACAGTTTAAATCAGAAATATCGTATTTCCTTGAATTGCCGCCGGGGCGCTAATTAATTTAAAACCTCTTCTCACTCCGGCGCTTACCAAAGGTATGCGGTAAAAGTAAGCATGCGCTAATTATTTTAAAACCTCTTCTCACTACGGCACTTACCAAAGGTATGCAGTAAAAATTTGAGTGTGATGTAAGCTTGGACTTTAAATCCTACTGAATAGCTCTTAATCTTCTTTCCTTTATGCGATTTCAAATTACTGGTATTGAAATCAGCCTCCTCCATTTTGAAAATGATGACAGGGGAAGTGTCAGTCGTGACGTCACAAGTTTGACCAGGCGGTAATACTAAGCATGCGCTAAATATTTTGGGAAGCGAGTTTGACCCGGCAGTAATTCAAGGCAGGCGCATACTATATGCCCTGCGGCAATTCAAGGAAATATGGTTGTTCCTATTTAAAAAGATAATTCACATTAAAATATAACTTAAAGATAAGTTACTACAAAATAGCACAACAAGACATCCGTGGGAACAGCGTGGCGCGGTTGGGAGAGTGGCCATGCCAGCAACCTGAGGGTTCCTGGTTCGATCCCCACCTACTACCAACCTGGTCATGTCTGTTGTGTCCTTGAGCAAGACATTTCACCCTTGCTCCTGATGGGTCGTGGTTAGGGCCTTGCATGGCAGCTCCCGCCATCAGAGTGTGAATGTGTGTGTGTGAATGGATGAATGTGGAAATAGTGTCAAAGCGCTTTGAGTACCTTGAAGGTAGAAAGGCGCTATACAAGTATAACTCATTTAACCACTGCACGGTTTTGTAAATGAAGTGCAATTACATTTGGTCATTCGTGTAAACAAAACAAGTAGTTGTGTCTCCTCTTTTTTTGATAAGTGATAATTTATTCTCATAATTCTCATATCAATGAAAGTTGGAGATCCCCCACATGATGAATCCAACATACTGTAAGTTACAACGGCTGTATCCTTAAAACCTGGCATGTCAAAAAAGGTTGCATTTTATTATTTCAGGAAATCTGGGGGCGTTGTCACAGTGTGGTGACACATGTGACTAGAAAGGATGGGCACTACCAAATGCAGTACTTTTATAAGCACCAACCAAATTGTGTCACTACTACCAGCAAAGGTATCGATTCAGGTAACATGAAACGGTGCCATTTTTCAATACCTTTGTTGATGTCATGTCAGAATAAGCACGGGTTCGAACACTTGGCGAGGAAACAAGCGCTCAAGCAAAACTCAGACTGGACTCAGCCAAACTTCTCTGGGTAGTGTTACAATTTCTAATGCAAATAAAGCAAGTATGCCTGATGAAAACCCTTGAATGTTAAGTCAGGCTGTACTTCTCCAAAATATACTAGCTTAATGCTAATTTAAATTGCCTTTGCCATATACATTCTACTGATTAGCATTAGCAATTTTACGTGGCGATTTCAACAACTCCAGATTTGGTAACAAATCAGTAACAAAATCGGCCTACTAAAAAATAAAGGTTTAAAGTCATCCAACACCTTCAACCACTGCCCCTGAAAACCTCAAATAAAGCCCGAAATCTTGAGGTCATTTTACTTTAGAGGGGGGGTCTTCTCCAAGGTTTCTCAGAGTCATCATTGTCACTGGCGTCCCACTGGATGTGAATTCTCCCTGCCCACTGGGTGTGAGTTTTCCTTGCCCTTATGTGGGTTCTTCCGAGGATGTTGTAGTCGTAATGGTTTGTACAGTCCTTTGAGAAATTTGTGATTTAGGGCTATATAAATAAACATTGATTGATTGATTGATTGATAAACTCAAATCAAGGGAGAGCATCATTCAGTCACTACGCAACAAATAGCTGGAATAAACTTCCTGAAGATGTAAGAGTTTCCCCAACTCTGACTACTTTTAAAATTAGACTGAAAACTTGTACGTTCACCTTAGCTTTCAGCTAAATCTTTTAACTTTTAACGTCCGCACTGTTTTTATTTTTATTGTCTGCATTTTAATTTTGCTTTTATTTTCTTTCATTTCACTTTGTTGTCTGTAAAGCACTTTGAGTCTGCCTTGTGTATGAAAAGTGTTATACAAATAAAGTTGCCTTGCCTTGCTTTAGTAATGAAAATTACTAGGGGTGTAATGATTCGTTTGTAACAAAAATGTTATTTGAATCATAACGTGATGTTGCCGATACAATTCAGATACGATATTAGTTTATTTTAAATGATACAATCCAAAACGTTTGAAAATTACACAGTAACTTTTTAGTAGAAAAAAAAAATCAAACAGTGTAACACAAAAGTACCAAAATCTGGTACCGGTATCGATTCTCAGGTATCGGTAAATTGGTACCGTATCCGTTCAAATGTTACCTACGTACTAACGAGAACTACTTTGTACAAAAGCAGACTTTTATTAAAATAAGCAATTCTTTATGCTACTAAGCCTTGAAGATCAATACAGTGCAATATAGCTGACCTTTTCCTCTCAGCGCAGTTATGTCAATTCACTGAAGCCAGCTATTGAGTTTGTGTATTCCCATGGACAGGCTTTAATACCTCTAAATGATGCATGCGGGGTAAGACTGACAATTCAAACAACACACAATTTATTCACAACAAGATTCCATCGCAGCAAGATGAGAACTATGAAGTTATTATCCAGTCCCAACTCAGGGTTGGATGGTGATGACATCACAACTGGTCTGTAACTAGAACCTGCCTGCACCACTCACACCATGAGTGGGCCCTAATGGCAGGACGATGGATCCAAAGTGAGGAGGGTAATCCTAGCTGCAGTGCTGCTGCTGCACCCACAGTAACCTCTTCCTCCTTTTCAGGACCACTGCAGTGAATCAGCACATCATCATCATCATCATCTGGCACATGCGGCAGCGACCGGGCTGAGCAATTCTGGATGGCCACCAAATACACTTTCATTTCCCACCCACCTCCAAGCTTTTCTTCACCTCCGCCTACTCCCTTATTGTATCTCCAATCTCAGCTATTAAAGACAACTTTAAGTTCACATCAACAACTTTTCATCTTGGAACTTTTCACTACTCCAACCTCTGTCCCTGGTGTCAGTGCCTCTAACCTCTCACACTGACGAACAGATGCTACCCAAAGAGCTTTTCTAAAATGATAGCAAGCTTTTACACAAGGCTCTATTGTGGGTTTAAAGCAGATTGTGTCCCGGACTGGATCAGGGGAGGTTAGGGGTTTCCTCCCAAAAAAGGGAATCTGTAATTGGTACATTGGCACATAGAGAATTGAGAAAGGCAGGGACTTACCATTTGAAGCAGCGGGGGAACACAACATTCTCTGGCTATGCCATGATGCAGAGCCCCTCCAAACCTGCAGGCAGATGGACAAAATGGTCGGTTTAATTTACGAGTCGATAAATATTAATAACTAAGAGCAAAGCCGATAAAAGATGCTCTGTACAAAAAGGATATGGTCACAACCGTATTGGATAGGGTTTTTTGTTGGAACTCTATTGCGCAAAAAAACCCAAACAATCCTAATTAGGGCTGGGCGATATTGCCTTTTTTTAATATCCCGATATTTTTAGGCCATATCCTGATATACGATACATGAATGGCCTAAAATGTGTAAATACTGTCAAAGCGCTTTGGGCTCCTTAAAAAGGGGTAGAAAAGCGCTATACAAGTACAACCCATTTACCATACATTACGATATTTTTCCTTGGCCTTGAATGAATACTTGATGCATATAATCACAGCAGTATGATGATTCTATGTGTCTACATCAGGGGTTGGGAACCTTTCTGGCTGAGAGAGCCATACAAGCCAAATATTTTAAAAAGTATTTCCGTGAGAGCCATACAACTTTTTTTTTTTTTTTTAACACTGAATACAACTATATGCGTGCATTTTTAAAAAAGACCAACATTTTTAGAGTATAATAAGTCTCTTATTCTTTTCAATAACATTGTTATTCTGAGGCTAGCCAAAAATAAATAAAGTACTTCTTACCATTAATGCGACTTCTTGAACAGGTGCGGTAGAAACCGGATGGATGGATGAAAATGCATGAGAATTTTTTATATTTTGAACGTTATTTTTGATACTGTGATTACCAGCGGATTTATTCATTATTTATCGTGTTAAGCAATGTCAGCTATAATGTATCTGAGAGCCAGGTGCAGTCATCAAAAGAGCCACATCTGGCTCTAGAGCCATAGGTTCCCTTCCCCTGGTCTACATTAAAACATTCTTCTTCATACTGCATTATATGCTACTTTTAAACTTTCATGCAGAGAGGGAAATCACAACTAAGTCAATTGACCAAAAGTGTATTTATTAAAGTTATTAAGCAATGGCACAAACACTCAAGTCATTTCCAAAACATAAAGTGCAAGATTGTCAGAGACATTTTAAGTGTCAAATAAAAATTAGCTGCATAATAGGAACTCAAATAGTATTCGTCCTTCACTATGTGGTATGTTACTACGGTTATGAAATTCTCTTCATTCTCTAGCGAGTGACTTTTCAAATGATGCTACATATTAGCAGTAATGCTACTTTTGATAGCAACGTTTTTTCCCCCCACACATGACAAATTACAGTTGTCTGTTCGACATATTCCCACTTGAAGCCGAACCACCGCCAGAGAATGGAAACCCTGCTGTTATTATTAGGAATGAAGTCTTCCTTTATTTGTTACCAGATCCGCACTTTCTTTCTCTCGTATGGCTACGTTAGCAGCTAACATTAGCCACGCCGCTACCTCTCTGCTGGGCGAGGGCGTGTATGTGACGTATGACCTGACAGTTTGTGACGTATGTAAGAATGTGTGCCTGCTTGTCTGTGAGAATGAGAGACAAGAAAGAGCCTGAAGTGTACGCCCGCAGCTAAAAGTCCTGCGTGAGAACGTATACTCGAATATTACGATATAGTCATTTTCTATATCGCACAGAGACAAACTCGCAATATATCGTATGTATTGATATATCGCCCAGCCCTAATCCTAATGCAAAAATGCTTGAATTCATATGTTTTTTTCACTGGCTGAAATGTCACAGATACATTCTAAAACAGGGGTGTCAAAGTCAAAACCCGCGAATTAATTAACTTTTTAAGATCCAATATTGTAGAACAACGCAGAAACGAATGAGTATACCAATAGCAGGGGTTAAAATATGGAACTGTTTAAAGGATGAAATAAAACACAGCACCAACATAAACCAGTTTAAAAAGCTTTTTAAATCATTTCTCATTAGTAAATATAAGAAAGAAGAGCAAACATTGTTTTAGAAAGACAATAATATGTAATATGTATATAGATACAATTTGTGATTTCATAATTGTACATATAGGTTATATTGAAATGTATATATTGCCACTTTGTGTGGAATTTGGATAAATTGTGTATATATAATGTATATATATATGGGTGTGCAAATGTATATGTTTGAACTGTGTGTGTGGGACGTGTGCTACATATATGTTGCTTATATATTGTTTAGGGAAAAGGAGAAAAAAAAAAGTAATATAAGTGAAGCATGTTTTAGATTTTATATATTTTGAACCTTTTTCTTGTTGTGATGGGGTAGGTTTATATAAGCGTTGCTTCAACCTACACCCTTTCGGCTCAATCATTGCTCAAATGAGTGTTTTTGTTTTTGTTTTTTGTTGTTTTTGTTTTCTATTTTTGTTGTTGTTGTTCTTTGTTTTATGTGAAGATTGCCGAAATAAATAAATAAATAAAATAAAATAAATAAATTATCTATAGCCCCCGGGGTGATATTTCATTTGTATTAGAACCGGCCTGCAGGCCACAGCCGACTGCTGCTGTTTTGCACGCACCAATACTCCATCAGTGTTGGCGCAAGGAATTTTCAAAATGGGGTCCCCAGGACCCCCATCAAGTCATAAAAATTGGTCTTCCACAGTAAAATGTTTGGGGCTCCACTTTTTTTTAACCGTTTTGAAAACAAATGATAAATGTATGCATTATCCTGTTATATCTCACATTCTATATTGTTTTTTTGAAAAAGTTTGTCAGAAACATTACTTAATTTATTTAAAAATATATACAAAAGAAAACAAATGTTTATGCATATGTAAATTTATTCAGTTATAAACATTCATTCACTTTCATCTTTCCTTCATGGATCTAAACTTTACTGCTGCCGGCATTTTTTCTATATTTTAATTGAAATAGTTTCAGAATGTGTTTGTTCTATTTTTGGCCAAAGTAAGACAAAGAAGACAGTCTGAAGTTGCCTTTTTTTTTTTAGTTTTAATGCCATGATTTTAATAGTCCGGCCCGCGTGTGCACAGATTTTGTTCAACGCGGCCCCTGACCAGAAATGATATTGACACCTCTGGTCTAAAACATATGAAGTAGTCCTACTGTGTGCATACACACACATGGCAACATGTTGTAATTTGATCAGTTTTTGGTGTGTTTGGATTAGGACTCCATTTGCGAACATTTCAGGGACTTCTTTTGAAAAACAGAATGACAAATGTGGAATAATAAAGTACTATTAATTTCTGCACACAAAAAAAGCACCATATTTGCGAAATCATCACTGTGTGCAGGGGGTTCGGTTTTGAGACTTAAGGCTGTAGTACATACATTTGTAGTACAAGTGGTTGTTTCAATCATCTAGCCATCCATTTTATACCACTTATTCCCTTTGGGGTTCACGGGGGGCGCTGGAGCTCATATTGGACTATATTAGAGTTCCTCATTATGGACTAACATTTTTCCAGTTTCCACGTTCATTGAATGCCACATGATTATTTTTCAAATTCTCATTAATTTGCAATCTATTCAAATGCGTCAGTATCTAGAGCAAAAGACACTGCGGTGACTGGAAATGAAGCAGCACAGATATGTGCCTCAGAAACTGAAGGGAGGGAGTGTGCAGGGGAGCAGAGCAGGGGGAAACCCTTGTTGTTGTGTTTTTTTTTGCATACTTTTTTCCTGGATGCTGCAAAATAGGAGTGTCTGCACTCGGTGGAACGTTTTAAAATCACGTGACTTGTGACGTTTTTTGTACTACCTCCATGGAGCCTTATAAGGCAGTTTGATGGTCTTTCCCTTTTCCTCACACATGATTATGAGACACCAGGGATTCAAGCGAGACCGGACAAAGGCAGGAAACTTTTCTGATTTATGGTACAATCATGTGCACTAGATACATATTCCACAATGGCAGCACACCAAACTTTGTTTGTGCCACGAAGCTGAAGGAATGTGCAATTTGTCATATTGTTGTCCTACGCAGTGCATGCAGGAACAGTTTGTATGAATCAAGCACGCAATAACACACACACAAAGCCTTTCGAGTGAAGTGAAAATCTGACATGACACCTCAAAAAGATAAGTCTGGTTTACTCGGCCAAGACACAAGTCTAGTGATATTGGAAATCCACATTGTTCCATAATAATACAAAACCAAACAATAGAAATGGAAAGTCTAGATGCCCAGATGTGGGAGTACCTAGAATCCCCAACACTACACAAAAGCACAGAGCTGCAAATCAAATACTTGTGATTAACTGCCGCAGCTGTCTATCAGCACCTCTGACTGACAATCACACCCTTGTCACGGTTGTCTAATCCAGAGAAACAGAGCTTTCAGTCAGTCAACAAAGTACAAACAGCACAGGTACTGATAGTGCTGTGTTGATGACAGCTACGACGAACAGACACACTCTAAACTGGGGACAACACAAGCTTATAAAGAACATTTGACTTTAATCAAGGTTGTTCATTTCAATTTGTTCTCCCTTAAGACCAAATGTGTTATAGTAGTGAATGCTGGTAAAAAAAACAACTCATGCAATCAGATACTTTTAAACTAATTAATCAAATCAACCAAATGTAAATATGAGAAATTGGCGCTTCTGATGAGAAGAGATACAGTTTGTGACAGAAATGGAAAGAAAAAAAGAGACAACGCCAGGGGCATATATAAAGGTTGTAACTCACACGGTGTGTTTTACACATATGTAAATACTATCAAGTTCTTAATAATAACTATTGACCATAGGGCGCACCGGATTATAAGGCGCACTGCCGATGAATGGTCTTTTTTCCGATTTTTTTTTCACGTATATGGCACATCGGATTATAGGGCGTATTAAAGGAGTCATATTATTTTAACTTTTTTCTAAATTGAAAACACTTTCTTGTGGTAATATAACATGTAATGGTGGTTCTTTGGTCAAGTTGTTGCGTGGCTTATGTTTTACAGATCATCTTAAAGGCGCTTTCTAACAGTCGCTTCCAGATGCGCTGTTTTGTGTGCGGTAGAGATGTGCGGATAGGCAATAATATCATCCGCAACCGCATCACTAAAGTCGTCATCCACCCGAACCAACATTTTATCAGAACCGCAACCGCCCGCCACCCGCCCGTTGTTATATATCCGGAGTCGGCGACCTTTAGCACTAAAAGAGCTAGTTTGACCCGTGTCACAAAGTAAAGAAGGCAATGGGAGCCGCTAACGTTCTCGCGAATATCCAATGGTGCTCATTCAGATAACGGAAATAAGGTCGTGCTGTGAAGCCAATGCCTTTGACACATTCAACAACAGGTACGAACTGTTTGCCAGTCCAGCAATATGCTGTATGCAGCTTCCGCAAGCACACGTACAAGATTGAAAGGCATACTGGGTGATACAGAGTACACTAATGGTTGTGATATAAACAATTTTAACACCCTTACTAATATGCGCCACCCTGTGAAGCCACACCAAACAAGAATGACAAACACATTTCGGGAGAACATCCTCACAGTAACAGAACATACACGCAACACAACAAATACCCAGAATCCTTTGCATCCATGACAATTCCTGAATATACTTTACACCCCCGCGGCCCCAACCCCGCCCACCTTACCGACGCACGGGGGGGTATAATATAGTCAGGATTTGTCATGGATGCAGAGGATTCTGGGTATTTGTTGTGCTGCGTTTATGTTGTGTTACCGTGAGGCTGTTCTCCCGAAATGTGTTTGTCATTCATGTTTGGTGTGGCTTCACAGTGTGGCGCATATTAGTAAGATTGTTAAAATTGTTTATATCACAACCATTAGTGTACTCTGTATCACCCAGTATGCCTTGCAGTCGTGTGCATGTGTCAGTGAAGCCACACACAACATATTGCTGGACTTGCAAGTAAATTGTACATGTTGTAGAAGGCGTTAAAGGCAAAGGCTTCATAGCATGCCCTAATACTTATTAACTGGGTGACTGCCGGCAGACATTCTTGAGAATGTTTACGTCAACTAATGTCATCTTCGCTTTGTGACACGGGTCCGAAATGGCTCTTTGAACGGTAAAAGTTACCGGTCTCTGTACCATGTATATCAAATATTTCCAAATGGTTCAACAGCCACCCGCCCGAATCTATTTAAAATCTATTATTTCGTCATGTCACCTGCCCAACCCGCGGTTTATCCGCGCATGAGACTGCAAACTGCGCATCTCTAGTGTGCGGTCTTATTTACGTGGCTCACCTTCGGTAGCGTCTTTTCCCCGTCATCTTTGTTGTACCGGTGTAGCATGCAAGGACAGGAGTGGAAGAAGTGTCAAAACATGGCGCTAACTGTTTTGATGACATTCAGACTTTACTTAAATCAATTAACGGAGCAGCATCTCCTCATCTTGGAAACAACAACACTAGAAATGTGTCCCGTAAAAAACAGTCTGACCGGAACTCTCTAATAACTAAAGTTCCTTAGATGAATAATGTATACTCATTACACTGGTATGTTTTAGCACTTTCATAGCGGGTATACTGACCGAGATAATTAAAACTTTACACTACTTTATATTAAAAAATGGCAACAGTGGAGGATGAATGTCCCATAACAAGAAGTTAGAGAAAAATAAGAATCTTATCGACTAAGGTGTTGGCAAAGACAACAAAGGCGGACGGGCACAATTTTTCAGGATTTATGCAGATCCCAAATACAGATTAGCAGGTACCAGAAGGTAAGAAAAGTTGCTTTTGCATAATATTGCAAAACAAAACGCCAGATAATATGTCTTACCTTTTACACACAAAATAATACAAGTTGTATGTTGAAGCACAGTACACTCCTTCAAAAGGTGCAGCTTTATAGCGTACCAAAGTCGTACTACAACATTTTGATAGACTTTTGAGCGTCATGTGAAATGCTCTATATTTTCAATGAAATGTATATATACTGTTGGTGTTGTTTACTTGAGTAATATTGCCATCATATTGCAGTCTATACGTATCACTTATGTTTGACTGCCATCTACTGGTCACAATTATCTTTACACCATGTACCAAATAAATTGCTTTGAGACTATTAAGCAAAACCAGAATTATTTCATTATAATTACATTAGCCGCACCGGGTTATAAGGCGCACTATCGAGTTTGGAGAAAAATGTTTTAAGTGCGCCTTATAGTCCGGAAAATACGGTATAGGTTAAGTGGGGTTGTGTAGAAAAAGCTGTCCCTCAAGAGGACTTATTTGGTCGGACCAGCACTAAACGTCTTCAAGGGTTGGTTGTTGGGGTAATAGCAGGGAATCGAACCTGGCCAAATTCACAGAAGACAGGAGGATGGAACACTACACTGTGTGCACAGACTTATCTTTACAGCATGTAGTTATTTGCCTAGAATGTATGCATGTGGGTCTTTTCAGATGTTCAGTTCATGGAAGCACAGTGATATCAGATATGGGTCAATAAAAATTAAATGTTAATTAAAAAAATAAACAGAACCCATGATTGGTGCTCAAATTTGCAGTGTAGAACCATCTTAAAACTTCAGATGGGACAAAGACTTGATCTACTAAGACTCTAAATAACAAGCGCTAAAGCCCTGAAGATTCTCTCTCTCTGTCAACTGTCATGACATCGATGCCTCTATCTTGCCTCAGTGACCACCTCCATTTGTGCGTAAAGCTGTTTAACGGTCTTTCAAATGTGCAAAAATGGATGCAAATACATAGAATTTACAACGATTCAGGTTTGATAAATTACATTGCATGAGCTAAATTTGTATCTCCTCTCCTCAACCCATCCACCCAATTTTAATACTGCTTATCCTCACTAGAGTCACGGGTAAACTGGAACCTATTCCAGCTGAACCCGGGCGAGAGGCACGGCACACCCTAGTCCATCACAGCCAATCACATGACACTTATAGACATACAGCCACTCACGCTCATATTCAATGGACAATTTACATTCTCCAATTAATTTTAGAAATGTGGGCGGTAGCCGGAGTACACGAAGAAAACTTAAGCACACACAGGAGAATATGCAATCTCACACAGAAATGCCCTAACGGAGATTCTAACCCTTTGTGGCCTATCATGGCAGTATCTTACCATGCTTGAAGGAACATGCTAGATGGATTGCGGGTGCTATTTTACTCATCGGACAGACGCAGTCCTTGGTATCAGCTTCACGTGATATCAAGGTTTCACATGTTTTTATGCATGCAAACCTATAGTAGATCAGGCTCAATGAATGGTAGCACTATTGGAATATAACAAGTGGATTTTGCTGTTGAATTCTGCTACCTTGGACATCTGGGATTTGAATCTTACAAAGAGTGACAATCTGATTAGATTTGAATTGATTCCCAAATCAACACGATTCTCAATTAAAACCAATTCTTGCAATATATGATTTGGTATGAAAAATGGTAAAACATTTTCAAGTTACAGGTCACAAAAGCTCCTCTTGACTGGTGATATACTGTATGACGTATACACCGTAAGTAAGCGTGGAGATGGCCTATAAAAGGTTTTTTTCATAAATGGATTCTTAAAAAATTTATAAATAAATACATTTATGAATTGATTTAGAATTGGATTAAATAAGAATTGCGATTTAGTGAGTTGGATGAGTTGTTGTTCAAAATCAAGAAAGATACTTGCTTTAAAAATTCTCAAGGAAGAACCAAAGAGCCTTTTCCCAAGGATCTCAAACTTCAAGCAAGTATTTGTCTTCAAGTAACACACAAACACCAAAAAATTGTTTACTGACTAAGAATGGTGATTATTGTCCCAGGGTATCATGGTATCATGTGAGCCCAAACAGTGATTATGGCTGCTGATCAGATGACAAGCTGAGAGAGGCGTATTTAAGATGGTTGCACACTCTACAAAGAGCCCTTATTCATCAACTTAAAAATACGGAAAATATTTGGCGTCATAACATACATGACTACAACGTGTGTTTGTGTGTGTTCTTGTATTGCTACCCTTCTTGAGACATCAACAAGGAAAAGTACCTTCCATATGAGGACCGGTGAACAAGTTAGGACCAAAATCATGGTCCCAATACGGAAAACCATTGCATCTAATAGAGAATGTCTCATTTGCACCCCTCGTGGTGAAATCTATCAAAATTAGGGTGGTCCCAAAAAGCAGGGATTTTTCAAATTGACGGTGTGTCGGTTTTAAAAGTGTTCCCTCTTTGATCAACATATGAAATAACAAGTGTGTGTCAAGATTTTAAGTGCTTCCCCTCTGGCCAACATATGTAATATCAAGTATGAGTAAAATATTTAAATGCGCCAAAACAAACAAATAAATAAATACATAGTGTGTATACAAAAACATACTGCAATGACTTGAAGTAAATAATGAAGATTAAAAAACAATTACAAACAAACAAAAATAACTAAAGACTTACCTTTTTTATATTTGCCTGGTATGTACATATCATTAATGTTGTGAATACACATCTTTATATATCTAGAGAGGCTGGTCCTAATGAGGTAGGCATTTTTCAGAGGTCTCAAGAAGGTAAAAAATACAAGAATGTTTGTGTGTGGGTGTCCATCTGTGGCGAGAAACCAATGTGTGTTTGCGGGTGGCGTGTGTGTTGGTCCACCCGTCTGTTCACCAGCCTGTTTGTCAGCAGCAGTTGCAAAACGTCAGAGCGAAGCAAACCCAACGCCACCAGTCCGCTCACTCCCACCTCTCCTCGCTCCCTCGGCACGCAGCCACCGAGATGCTGCGTGAAATATTTAAGAGCGTAGCTGCAGTCAAAGCACAGCAACCTTGGAATCAATGTCACAGGACTAAAAGAGCGGGAGAAAGCGACACGCCAAGTACAAGTGGGAGGACGGACAGGTGACCTGCGAGGCCAAGACAGAAAGTAGGGATAAATGGAGCAGCAGCAGGGGAGCCATGGAGATGGATGATGGCTGGAGTAAAAGTCACCAGAGTGCTTACGTTTTCCAACCATGCGCTGCTGCTGCATACAGTGTGGCCTGCAGCAGACACACACCCCACCCGTGTCTGAAACGTGACTTCCGTGTGAGGTGGAGATGGCGGCTTGGAAGAAGGAGGGAGGACGAGGGGGGAGGGGGAAGCTGCTGATTACTGCAGTAAAGGAATCCCTCGACTTGAATCAGGGGGTTGCCCCTCGTCTTCCACTCGCCCCCCTCCCTCGCTGTTTAACTTCCACTGAATCCTGATGTGCCGGTTTCAATGTCTCACCCGCCTCATCTGCACTGCGTTTTACTTTCCGCTGCATTTGACTGCGTAGATGTACTTCCTGACTGGCTTCCAATTATGTAAAACTGGGGACTCACTGTAGAATAAAGGAAACAGAGGTATAAGCACGGGTCATTTTAGACCAGGGGTCGCCAACCTTTTTGAAACCAAGAGCTACTTCTTGGGTACTGATTAATGCGAAGGTCTACCAGTTTGATGCACACTTAAATAAATTGCCAGAAATAGCCAATTTGCTTAATTTACCTTTAATAAATAAATAAATCTATATATATATATATATATATATATATATATATTATATATATATACATATAAATGGGTATTTCTGTCTGTCATCCCGTCGTACATTTTTTTCCTTTTACGGAAGGTTTTTTTGTAGAGACTAAATGATGAAAAAAAACACTTAATTGAACGGTTTAAAAGAGGAAAAAACACGGAAAAAATGAAAGTTAAATTTTGAAACATAGTTTCAATTTTGAGTCTTTAAAGTTCAAAATTCAACTGAAAAGAAATGAAGATTAAAACTAGCTAATTTGAATCTTTTTGAAAAAATTAAAAAAAGAATTTATGGCACATCATTAGTAATTTTTCCTGATTATGATTAATTTTAGAATTTTGATGACATGTTTTAAATAGGTTAAAATCCAATCTCTGTTAGAATATATAACAAATCGGACCAAGCTATATTTCTATCAAAGACAAATGATTATTTCTTCTAGATTTTCCAGAACACAAATTTTAAAAGAAATTCAAAAGACCTTGAAATAAGATTTAAATTTGATTCTACAGATTTTGTAGATTTGTCAGAATAATTTTTTTTTTAATTTTAATCATATTAAATTTGAAGGAATATTTCACAAATATTCTTTGTCGAAAAAACAGAAGCTAAAATTAAGAATTAAATTAAAATGTATTTATTATTCTTTAAAATAAAATAAAAAATTAAAAAAACTTGAACATTGATTTAATTTGTCAGGAAAAAAGAGGAAGGAATTTAAAAGGTAAAAAGGTATATGTGTTTAAAAATTCTAAAATCATTTTTAAGATTGTATTTCTTCTCTAAAATTGTCTTTCTGGAAGTTATAAGAAGAAAGTAAAAACAATAAATGAATTTATTTAAACAAGTGAAGACCAAGTCTTTAAAATATTTTCTTGGATTTTCAAATTCTATTTGAGTTTTGTCTCTCTTAGAATTAAAAATGTCAAGCAAAGTGAGACAAGCTTGCTAGTAAATAAATACAGTTTGAAAAATAGAGGCAGCTCACTGGTAAGTGCTGCTATTTGAGCTATTTTAGAACAGGCCAGCGGGCGACTCATCTGGTCTTTACGGGCGACCTGGTGCCCGCGGGCACCGCATTGATGACCCAGGTTTTAGACTAAGGCTAAAATGCTGTTTCCCAGCTGACATATACTGTATATTGTACAACAAGGATAAGGTTGCCAAACGTCCCTTACAAAACGGAATTGTCCTGTTTTTAAAGACAAAAGTATGTGTTCCGCAACAAGCTGTCAAGAGGTCGCACATTGTCCCGTAATTTTCTTTATTTTACCTCCATGCTATCTCGCTGATTGTGTTGGACCACATGTCCGGGCAAGAAATCTGCGTTGTAAGAACTCCGGCTTATTAGTGATTCCTAGAACCCAAAAAATAGTCTGCAGGCTTTAGAACATTTTCTATTCGGGCTGCAGCATGATGATTGTAGCTACACTTCCTTATTCTGCAACCCAAGGGTCCCTGGTTCAAACCCCACCTAGTACCAACCTCGTCACGTCCGTTGTGTCCTTAGCGAGACACTTCACCCTTGCTCCTGATGGGTGCTGGTTAGCGCCTGGTATGGCAGCTCCCTCCATCAGTGTGTGAATGTGTGTGTGAATGGGTAAATGTGGAAGTAGCTGAGATAGGCGCCAGCGCCCCCCGTGACCCCTAAAGGGAATAAGCGGTAGAAAACTGATGGATGGATGGAAGTAGTGTCAAAGCGCTTTGAGTACCTTGAAGGTAGAAAAGCGCTATACAAGTACAACCCATTTATCATTTATTTATTTATTTATTTATCAATACACACAAAATCCTTCAAATTGTCTAGCCGGTGTTAAGTTCATGCATTGTTATTGGAAGATTTGACCATCCAGTTCACATCAGCCCATTTAATGAGTATTTGTGAGTCTAAGTCTTCTGAATACAATTAGGATATCCCTCCAGCTCACCCCACCTTGACCATGGCGCTTGCATTTTTTTTTGTCACGGCAACATGATTGAACACCTTTTGACTTGGCCGCTCGCAAATTGATCCAATATCCTTTAAACTATAAATCTGTCTTCGTCTTATAACTCCTACCAGCACATTGTGTCCAATAAACAGGACGGACATTAAGACTGTTTTCATTCCAAGTGATGCCTAGAGAATGCTTCTCTAACATAGATATTATAAAAGATCCACTTTACAAATCATTTTATGAATGACTTTGGGAGACCTTTTGAACTATTTAGAACCTAGCTGCCTGAGATTGTATATTAGCACATAGATGGATGCAGCCATTGTGCAGATAAATGACGGAGTGCTCCACATCCCCGGAAGGGCACCACGGAATGGGAATTATGTCAGCGACATTATTCTTCAGCACTGGTGTCTGTATCACATTCCCACACTTCACAAAATGCTCAGGTTTTTGTTCCTTAAGGGGGAGAACAGATATCTTAAACCTCATGTTGTATTCAGCTAAGCCAAAATAAAGCAACGCTATCAGTGCGTACACAGAGGGTTTTTTTCAGCAGAAAAGTGAGAGTTAGAATACAAATCAGGGGCATCACATTTGTTCTTTTGTCACAACAATCCACAGTTTTCATTTAATCATTCACTCAAAAAGATGCTCTGCTGACAACAACAGCTTTGCAATCAAGTCCAGCTCCTACCCTTCTTTGTATTCCTGCTGTGTCTTTGTGCGGTTTCTGTGGGCTTACTCACACAGTCCAAGACCTTTCTTGTTAATAGGAGACTCTTAACTGTCCTTAGGTATGTACTGTATGTATGTGAGCGTGATCGGTTGTATTTTTATACAGCACGTGCCATTTAACTGACTGGTGACCACTCCAGAGTGTACACCACTCATCACACAAAATTATCTGTGATAGGCTCCAGCTAACATTTGCAAAGCCAAATGTCCCGAGAATATTCGTCTTCAAACGGAAGTAAGATGAGTCCATCAACACGGACAAAGGAGCAAGTAGACCAAATTGTTGGAAAGTCATTATAACAACAAAAACAAAAAAGACAAAACAAACTACTAGACTCAGGTTGTCCACTTTGGTAAAAAAAACTTGACTTCAAGATGTTCAGTATTTATTGAAGTGCAATTTTTGCTGACAGATTTTGAGAGTCCATCCTTTTTTTTACTTATTTGGGATGATCAAAAGTTGTTGACATTCCAATTATAATGATAAAAAATATTATTAAGAAATACAAATGTATTGCATTTCAAGAGTCACCTGCATTATTAGTATAACGTGTTATGATTACATGCGTGCTTAATTTAGTCTCAAATTAAATTAGGCAAAAGCTTTTTGGACAATATATCGTCCAGCAGAATGTGTTTTCGGGCCAGGCCTACTGTTAAATTGTCACATTACAAAATAAAATCATTATGATAACTGGAATTTAATGCATATGGAAACAGACGATGATTATTGGTAGACAGATTTCAATAAACACTGTGGTATAATTCCTTACTTAAAAAAAAAAAATATATATATATATATACATATATATATATACATATATATATCTTGATTGGATTATCCATAGAATAGTGCTCGATACCGTGGTAGAGCGCAATATGTATGTGTGGGAAAAATCACAAGACTACTTCATCTCTACAGAACTGTTTCATGAGGTGTTCCCTCAATCGACTAGGGAACCCCTCATGAAACAGTTCTGTAGAGATGAAGTAGTCTTGTTATTTTTCCGACACACGCACACGCACACACACACACACACACGCACACACACACACACACACACACACACACACACACACACACACACACACACACACACACACACACGCACACACGCACACACGCACACACGCACACACACACACACACACACACACACACACACACACACACACACACATATTGCCGACATGTTCATATAAATGGCTGTATTATTTTGTCAAGAATTTGCTTGGACCAAAACTATTTAGGTACTTTTCTAAATAAAGGGGACCACAAAAAATGTCATTATTGGCTTTATTTTAACATAAAAATCTTAGGGTACAATAAACAAGTGTTTATTATTGCAATTTTGTCCTTAAATAAAACTGTGAACATACAAAAAGACGTGTCTTTTAGTGGTAAGTAAACAAACAAAGGCTCCTAATTTAGCTGCTGACAAACGCAGTAACACTTTGTGTCATTTATCATTCTATTATTTCGTCAAATTTATTAAGAACAAGTGGTAGAAAATGAATTATTAATCTACTTGTCAATTTACTGTTAATATCTGGTAATTTTTTTGCTTCAACATGTTCTATCTACACTTCTGTTCAAATGTAATAATCAGTTATTGTTTGATACTTTACATTAAATGATAAATAATAAATGGGTTGTACTTGTATATATACATTAGTTTTGAATGTTACCACAAATTTGGGTATCAATCCGATACCAAGTAGTTACAAGATCATACATTGGTCATATTCAAAAGTCATCATGTGTCCAGGGACATATTTCCTGAGTTTATAAGCATAATACACATTTGAAAAAAATAACTAAATATCGACTTAAACGTATCAATTAGATAGGCTATTGTACGTGGTATCATTACAGTGGATGTTAGGTGTAGATCCACCAATGGCGTTCGTTTATATTGTAGCATCCCGGAAGAGTGGGTGCTGCAGGGAATTCTGGGAATTTGTTTTCTAGTGTTTATGTTGCGTTGCGGTGCAAATATTCTTCCAAAACGTGTTTGTTGTTGTTGTTGTTTAGCGTGGTTTCACTATATGGCACATGTTTATGACAGTGTTGGCATTGTTCATACTGCCAACCTTAGTGTGACATGTCACCGATGTCCCACTGGGTGTGAGTTTTCCTTGCCCGAGGATGTCGTAGTGGTTTGTGCAGCCCTTTGAGACACTAGTGATTTAGGGCTATATAAGTAAACATTGATTGATTGATTGATTGATGTATGGCTGTTGCCTTCATTCGCCCGTGTGCAGTGTGTCCAAAGTCATGATGAATGTGTCATTAGTACATTACTGGGCACAATGAAATCTTAGTTAGGTTTTGATAATTATAGACTATGCGTGACCTTTTTTTTTATTATTATTTAAAAAAGACCAAACTTGCCACTAAATTAACAACAACAATATTGATATTTAGAAATTTTTTAGGAACGAATGAAATTTGCCATCAATCCCACGTGGGTGCTCAATTCATTAACCCGGCAAGGCAACCGAATGTGTGTGTTTTTATTTCCTCTGGTTGTTTCCAGATTTATTGCTCTTGTATCTCACATTAAGGGACTGCTGAGTCCGGCACTTTAAATTTCTTCTCCCCTCAACTGCGTCTAAATGCATTATTCACTGTTGCCAAGAAATAAGCAAATGTCAACTCAAGTAATGCAAGAAATAAACACTGCATCGTTTGCAAAAATAAAATAACTAACTACAAACTGTGTATTTGTATTCAACACCCTCCAAAAAATTATATTACTTAATCATATAGTTTTTTGTTGAGAACGACCAAATCATAAGTGACAAGAAGATGATTGCTGACGGCTTCAATATGTTTTTTGTTAATACTGGGCCTGAGATGGCGGAAAAAAATCCCAATTAATAATGAACAGCCCATGGAATTTATTTTAAAAAATTCTTATTTGATGTTCGACGGGGGGTGTTTCAATGTAGATGCACATTGTGTTACATGCATACCGTATTTTTCGGACTATAAGTCGTAGTTTTTTTCATAGTTTGGCCCGGGGTGCGACATACAGGACTGTCTCAGAGAATTAGAATATTGTGATAAAGTCCTTTATTTTCCGGAATGCAACTAAAAACATGAAAATGCCGTACATTCTGGATTCATTACACATCAACTGAAATATTGCAAGCCTTTTATTATTTTAATATTGCTGATTATGGCATACAGCTTAAGAAAACTCAAAAATCCTTTCTCAAAAAATTAGAATATTTCCTCAGACCAAGTAAGAAAAAAAGATTTATAACAGCAAAACAAAATCAAACATTTGAAAATGTCAATTAATGCACTCAGTACTTGGTTGAGAATCCTTTTGCACGGATTACTGCATCAATGCGGCGTGGCATGGAGGCTCTCGGCCTGTGGCATTGCTGAGGTGTTATGGATGCCCAGGATGCTTCAATAGCAGCCTTCAGCTCATTTGCATTATTGGGTCTGGTGTGTTTCAGCTTTTTCTTCATAATAACCCCAAATTCTCTATGGGGTTTAGGTCAGGAGAGTTGGTAGGCCAATCTAGGACAGTAATGCCATGGTCAGTAGACCAGTTACTGCTAGTTTTGGCACTGTGGACAGGTGCCAGATCATGCTTGAAAATTAAATCATCATCTCTATAGAGCTTTACAACAGATGGAACCATGTTCACAGCTGCATTGACTCTGGACTTGATGAAACACAGTGGACCAAAACTAGCAGCTGACATGGCTCCCCAAACTATTGCTGACTGAGGGAACTTCTGTTGTCTAGAGTTCAGGAGTGGCTTGACCATGGGAATACGGCTATTGAAGCTGTATCTGTATACTCCGGAGCGATTTATAATCCGAAAAATACAGTACTTACAGCATGTATATAAAACCATGATGGAGGCTTAGTGGGTAGAGTGTCCGCCCTGAGATCGGTAGGTTGTGAGTTCAAATCCTGGCTGAGTCATACCAAAGACTATAAAAATGGGACCCATTACCTCTCTGCTTGGCACTCAGCATTAAGGGTTGGAATTGGGGGTTAAACACCTCTGCATAACATTGTAAGCTTATTAACATTGAACGAAACAACACACAGGTCTTACCTCGTCCCCCACCATGGTTACAGTGAAGCCAAGTGCTACATATTCTTCAGCATATTCTGATACGGCAAAAAAAAGCATGTTCCCGATGTCATATGTGCCCCCTGGCATTGCACCGCGCCCCTCCAGGGGGGCCCACCCCACTATTTGAGTAGGACTGGGGTAAGGGAAAGGGTCTTATATGGGCCAATTTATTTCTCAAAGTAATTACGTTGGACCATAATTCAAATTCTGATTTTCATTAATTAATTGTCAGTAGTTAGCAAGTTATAATGTTGCGAAAGTATTCTTAATTTATTATTATTATCCATCCATCCATCCATTTTATACTGATTGTCCCTTTCGGGGTCACGGGGGCTGATGGAGCCTATCCCAGCTGAATTTCGGCGGAAGATGGGGTAAACCTTGTCTCCACCTCATCGCAGGGCCAACACAGCTATACAGACAACATTCACACTGAACATTCACACACTAGGGCCAATTTAGTGTTGCCAATCAACCTATCCCCAGGTGCATGTCTTTGGAGGTGGGAGGAAACCGGAGAACCCGGAAGGAACCCACACAGTCACAGGCAGAACATGCAAACTCCACACAAAGACCCCGAGCCTGTGAATGGAACCCAGGACCTTCGTATTGTGATGCATATGCACTAACCTCTGTTGCACTGTGATGCATTTTATTATTATTGTGTGAATGCTCTAAAGTTCTTATTACTATCATTATTATAATTAATAATGCCACTTAGGTTTCATTGTATCAACATGTATATCCATGTGTGTAGTGCCCACCTTTAGGTACCTTACAGGCTACACCACCGTGCTGTAAGGGTTAAACATTGCAACTAGAAACAGAATAAATCTGCAGAAGAAAGCCTGTCCCACATTCTTCATTCTAGATAAAGCAGCCAAACGGCGCTTGTTGGAAGAAAGCAGAGTGCGACAGTTATCGTGGTCAAACTTATGTAATAAAAAAGAAGTGGAAAACCAATTACAGAAAATGAAATTTCCTGTCCTAGTCTTCAATGCCACAGTATTACACAATCTCAAACACAGTAGACAGTTAAAAGCACAGCACGTCACGCATAAGACGATGCCAGTCGGCTTTTTCTTCTGCAATGGATGGAGAGTTGACAGGCTAGTAGCTCAAAGGAACACAAAAATGCACCAGTGACTACCACACGCAGTAAATAAATCCCACTTAATCTGTAATACCATTTTAATAAATTGGCTTTCAGACTGTTGATATGCGGTGATTAATCAACGCCAGCTCACGCATTGCATACTGTAATCCTCATGACAAAATCCCAGCTGTAGATAAAACCATTTCTAAAACATTTAGGCTACCATCCTATGTACTATACATACTTCCACCTCACCTGACCTCTCTACGCCTTTTCTGGGATTGACAATGTTGGAATCTGCTGCATTATTAAATAGCCAAGCAGGCTTTCACGCTTCAGTATTGAACATAGCCGGTGCTCCATTGAAGCATGATTTTCTAAGAATTCCTTTCAACATGCTATTTCTGTAGTCTTCTGGTCTTTTGTGAGCTCAACTGAAACAAATGGTACACATAATGTATCCTTTCAGTATACACTATACATATAGCGGTATGGGGGTGGGTGGTCACTCTTTCTACACAGGCAAGATATGACCCTTTATGATCGCTCTTTCGCCAGATGGCACTTGCTACTTTGTGTCTGTGGTCATTGCATTGCAAGTCACGCAACACTCAGGCCCTCAGAAATGCTATAGAGCAAAGGATGAAGCAACATTTCCCTGCTTGTTCATTCTACTCTTTCATCAGTTTTCTTCAGACCGGGCTGTCTTTCAAAGACATACGCAAATCTTGCCCTGCACATGAATGCTGCACACACTCACTATGTTGTCGGCCAGGCAAGCACTGATCTTTGGGTGATCCTTCTAGCCTGCAGCCTCAGCACAGCAAGCACCTTGCATCCCAATCAATGCTGCTGAATAAGCACCGTTTCTTATTATGCATCCTTTATTCTTATTGTGCGTCCTTTACCTTCTTCCCACCATTACAGGGGTTTTAGCCCTATGCACGTACAGTTGTTGCTCAATTTAAGTTGTCCTTTTTGTTTCTGTACCATAGTGGAAATCTGGACCAATATTAATAACCAATCAATTCCAGACCTTTTCAACCATTAACGATGACCAAAATGTAAGCATACATTTGCACAAGATTTTGTAAGAAGAAATTAATTCAACAGTGCACACTAGAGAAGTTAAGTCCCTACCTTTAGTCAAAAGTGATTTATGACCCCCCATAAAACAATGATTTATGACCCTCAAGGTCAAAGGTCAATGATTTATGAGGGGTCAAGTTCAAAGGTTAATGATTTATGAGGGGGTCAAGGTTAAAGGTCAAGGTTAAAGGTCAGGTTCAAATGTCAGGTTCAAATGTCAAGGTCAAGTGGGTGTGGCTTACCCGGAAGAGGGTGGAGTTAAGACCTGCGGTGGGAGTGGTTAAACCAGGAAGAGGGTGGAGTTTTAAACAGAAAGAGGGCAGAGTTAAGACCTGCGGTGGGAGTGGTTAAACCAGGAAGAGGGTGGAGTTAAGACCTGACAGGGAACAGAGGAGGGTTCAGTTTTTTTAAGAAAGCAATGTCATCTGAGCAGCATGTGACCATATATTTGATAGTTTAAATGTTTACGATCGTTTGAAACAACTTCCAGATTTCGATGTATTGATGGCTGGGAATGTTACGTGTGGAGATGTGGACACGCACGCACTTCACACACACACACACACACACACACACACACACACACACACACACACACACACACACACACACACACACACACACATTCGTACGCACTGTTATTACCATGTTATTAGACATTGTCTTAGTCATTATTTGGAGCTTTATACGTTAGCGTAAAGACTTTGTTCGATTCGGTCATGATTAGTGAAACGCCTGTTTCGATTGATAAAAATAATAAAACTTACATTGACGCTCCGCAAAAAAGTCGAGTGTTTCTAAATCGTATTCAGTTTTCAGCTAAAAGAAAGAAGAGACGGAAGCCCTTTCTCGATATTTTCATCGTTATCTACCGTGGATTGGGAAGTTTTGGTGGACACGCACACACGCACACACACGCACACACACACACACACTTCACACACACACACACACACGCACACACACACACACACACACACACACACACACACACGCACACACGCACACACACACACACACACACACACACACACACACACATTCGTACGCACTGAAACAACTTCCATACCTCACGAAAACATATTTAAACAGATGGAAAAAACTATCGCAGAACACAGTGTCACGTAGCAACTGGTCTTTACGATCGTTTGAATCAACAGGTCAGTTTGGGGGACAAAGGAGGGTTCAGTTTTTATGGGAGCTTGAGAATGTCGTATGAATAGCAACTGGCCACCTATCTGACGGTTTAAATGTTTACGATCGTCTGAAACAACAGGACACGCACGCACGCACGCACGCACGCACACACACACACATACACACACACACGCACACACACACACACACACACACACACACACACCATTACCTCTGCTTTACCACGTTATTAGACATTGGTTTAACTCCATTTAAGCATTTAAACGTTAAAAGCATTGCACGTGTACGACGTTGTAATACTTTTTTTTTACCAGCCGATGACGACGAAGTGAAAGACGATGAACTTTGCTTAAACGGTCTTACAAAGTTGGAAGATGATTATCGAGGTGTGTTTAAACCTTCGAATTATTTAATATTGTGTGTATTCATTATTTTGTTTTATAGAGGATTTGCCGTAAGATCCTAACGCGATCGTTTTAACACAATCGCAGTCTGGTGAGTCAAATGATTCTCATTTTACAAGAAAAAAAACATGCGGTATACGATACATATATACATATATTTACTTACAGATTTTCCGTTTACATCTCTTGCTCACTGGTCTCCCTTAAAGCTGGCGGGTCCGTCAACGGCCGTTCCAGGCAGAGGAGAAGGCTTGATTGCGCCAAAGACTCCAGACATCGAATCCTTGCTCCGAGGGGAAATCATCGAAAACGACGGTGAATGTCCGACAGGCACCCGCTGTAAGTTTTTCTCGTTTTCTGTAAGCTTTTTAAGATTCTCAGGAGCTTTAAAGAGCTCCTCTCATTCCAATGTCTTTCGCTCAAATGAATTTCGCGCCTAAGGGGAATGGGCGGGGACTGATTCCGGAGGTGGGCGGTTGTTTCCGCCAAGCAACCTTCTGGTTGAAATGGAGTGTGGATCAAGATGGATCCCTACTCTATATTCTTTTATTTAACCCAATGTTTTTTAAATACGTGTATAATGCTTTATATCCTATGGGTTGTGAATTCCATCCTACAATATCTTTCAAGGAACCCAAAGAAATGTTACCACACCTCCCGCTTTATTTATTCTATAGATTGCCTGAACTATTTCATAAACTAAATCTTGTCTTGTTTCTGATGCTATGTTTTTTATGCTCATCAATGCACTGTTGGACTGCGAGCACACAACTACTTTCCTTGCTTTGTTTTCCTCTATCCAGTTAACTGCCATATAAATTGCTACCAATTCCCCCGTAAAAACAGATAGTTTATCACCGATTATTTTATTTAATACTATGTTTCCTTGTGGGATAACTGCTACAGCTCTTACCTTTATTTTTTTTATATAGTTTTTGATGCATCCGTATATATCATATCTCAATCCATTTTTCTATCCGGTAACTATTCAAATTTCTATTCTTTAGTAATTGCATGTTTTCTTTTGGGTTATCAAACATCCACGGTGGTATTGCAGGCATTGGTACTGTAGGACTAACTTTAATATTGTCAATTTTAACTTTATTACATATGTCTCCTATAATCCACCCAAAACTATTCTTTTTTTGTTTTCTCTTTTTCTTGGCAGATTGGTAGCACTGGACAAGTCGGATATCCTTGCTTGGATCCTTTTAAAGTTGCCCGATAAACTGCTGAGAGTTGATCTCTCCTCTTGTCCAAAGGTTTTTCGTTCATTTTTACTTGTAATACTGGCACTAGGGTTGATGTAGTAGCTCCACAACATAACCTTAAAGCCTGTGACTGGATCCGGTCTATTTTCCCAAGTCATGTTTTTGAAGCAGATTGGTAAATAATGCATCCGTAATCAATAACAGATGGAATTAAAGTTATAAATATATACATGTATTGTTTTCAACGTTAACCTATCAGCCCCCCAATCATTACCCCTCAAAGACCTCATTATATTTAACACCTTTTTACTTTTTCCCCTATTTTTTTATTTTCCGGAAGGAACACTCCTGAAGGAATAAATAAAGTACTATCTAATCTAATCTAATCAAATCTATTTTGCTGATGTGGGTTGACTAGTTCATATTTTTATCAAACCATATTCCTAAATATTTAAATACTTGTACCTCTTCTATATTTTCACCTTAGAGTTTTTATTTGGAGCTTGTTTTGTACTTTTGTCTTTGTAAAATGTATGACTTTTGTCTTTCCAACAGAGAATCTTAAACCTCAAGCCGTTCCCCAGTCTTGAACATTATTTACCACTTTGTTAGTTTTTTGATTATTTCTTTTGACTCTAAATAATATACTAGTCTTTCATTAATCTTTTTTTTTTCCATTACTTTTCCCCAAATTTATAATTTCCTGCCTCTTCCGGGTCTTACCCTGACTTGCATATTGGAATTGTTACCGCTAATTTTCCCCTCTGCCGGTCATTCTCCTTCTTCATATATCCTGTCATATCATTTCAAGACCACTTCTTTGACGATGCCACCTAAGTTTTTGATCATTTGATAACCCGCTAGGTCTTTCCCCGGTGACGTATTTTTAACCTTTTTCAAAATTCGAACCATTTCATTCAAAGAAAATGTCATATCCATAGTGTTGGTAAAGCTATTAACGTTGTCTTCCATCATTTCCCCAATATTTAAACTCATTGTTTTTTCTCTCTTTTGTTTTTCCACATTTCTCAAATTATCATTACTGTACACTTTAACACATTTTTTTTGCTAAAGGTTCTGCTGTTTCTTTACCCGTGACTACATCTTCTTTAATAAATGTGACACATCATCCTCTTTACCCTTCATTCCTATCTTTACGAATCGTTATATATCCTTTTATTATAAAGTTTAATTTTGGCTTCAGCCCTGTTTCTTGAATACAAATTATACGTGGTTTAGTTTTCATATTTTTAATATATCCCTTTAATTCATGTTCGGTTGCTATCAAACTTCTGGCATTCCACCGGACCATTAACAGGGTGTTGGAATGTGGTAACATGACTCCGTCACGTCTACTCTCCGTAGTACAGCTTGCACCCGGTACCAAGATAGTTCTTTCAACAACTTTGATGCTGCTTTGACAATTATTTTGATCTTCTCAGTCTTATTTTTACTTTCATTTTGTATCAAAGCTGAGTTGTGCTCTCTGGTTTATTTTGCAAATGAACCGACAGAACATGATCATGTACAAGACTCGCCTACCCACAATGCACTGCAGCCCAACGCTCCTGGTCGGATGTTTTTTTCGGGGTTCATGGAGAGATGCGGTAAAGAGTGGTAGCCAAGACACACGGTCACACACGGTCACACACGGTCACACACGGTCACACACGGTCACACTCGGCAATTATTTTGACCTGGGGAGCAGATATAGAGGAAAAAATGTGTCTGGGGGGCCGGGATATCTGATTTTCAGGTACAAAAAACTTCACAATGACACAAAATAAACACAACAGTTAAACCTCACACTAAAATCAAGACATTGACTTGTACGTTCAAAAGACAGAATAGAACAAGTCAAGACATGCAATGCCATCTACAAAATGTTATGTAAATGTTAGTCATTACACACGCGGCTATGGTTTTGATGTATTTGTTACAGACATGTTTACGTCAAGTAACATCACATGGTTCCATTTGCACCTTTCAACAAATCTGAAAAGGAATATTAAGAAGTAAAACTTATATTTAATCCTACCTCTTCTCCGAGCACACGGTGACTGTACATACGGGTCGAAAAATGTTGACCTAATTCAGCATTTCTCAAAGTGTGGGGAATAGAGACATGACAGGTGGGGCGCGAGGAAAGGGAGGACATTTTTTATTTTTGATTTTTTTTTACTATGCTTTCATTTTCTATACACACTGTAAATCACTTTGTGATTCTGTCTGTGAAATCCGCCGTATAAATAAATGTAAATTACTTATTTTTCCTGTAGGCTTTAAATTTCTCGGCAGGAGCGAAAGTTTGACAGACATAGCAACAGTAACTTTTGCAGGCAGGGCTAAGAGGAACAAACTTTCGCGCGGATGGGTAGCAGGCTAATGTGCGGACCACAATTACACAAAATGGATACATTTGCAACTCGCACCTCAAAGGTCTGCGGAGAAACAAAAATATGACGGGTCTAATCAACCAAAAAGTCAACCTAAAAGAAAATATGGCGAAGGGTATCTTGCTCTTGGATTCACGGCAGCGGAGGTGGGGGCAGAGGAGAGACCCCTGTGTGTTCTTTGTCTAAAACGGCTAGCAGCAGACAGCATCAGGCCCAACAAAGTAAAGAGACAACTCGAGACCACACATGATGTCCAATAAATTGTTTTGTTGGGGCGATGGGGGTAGGTGGGCCTTGAGTCTAAAGTGCTGATGACAGAAAAAAAAAAAGTTTGAGAAGCCCTGACCTAATTGTACGGATCTCACTTTAAACGGCAAACCGATCATTTAAATGTTTTCACTTTGAATATGAAACGAGGAGTAAAATGTACAATGTACAATATTATCAATTATTTCACAAGGACATGTTTTAAGGATATTGTACAGTATAATTAAATCTAAAATGAATGTGATCACTTTCAGGATCATTTTATTTTTAGCCAGTAAACAACTGTTATGTACTTTTGAATCGGGTTTTCCCCTTTAAATAACAAAAATTATAGAATTTTACAATATTCATTATTATTAAATATTAAATGTGCCAACTAGTTTTACGGCATACATCATCCCCCCTTTACCCATTTGTTAAAAAGACGAAAGTTGATGCGAACGCCTACGTGCTGTCAGAAAACTAAAAGAAGAAGAATGCCTTTGTGCAATTACTGCTAATAAATCAATCAATAAAATGCATCAGTCAAATAGTACAGGCAACTTCGTTAACATGGAGCCACAGACAATTTCATTCAAAAAGTCCCAATTGCTAACATAAAGATACAACAACAAATAAAGGCAAAGAAGGCCTAGTAGGTAATTACAACAACAGACAAAGTATTAAAAATATCAGTCCAATAACTGCACAGGGATGGGCAGAGCCAAAACATGTGTAGCAAGTAAGCTGGAGACTGTTGACACTGAAATAAGGCTATATGTGGCACAGATACAAGATTTATAAACTCTACTTAAACCCCCACTTAAGAACTTTCAGTTTTGGTTTATATTGGCCGCACCAGTGAACCAAAGCGATGGCGTTTTCCCAAAAGGAAAACCACATTTACCATGAGGACTAGCGCATATAGCGTCCAACTGACACGATAATGCCACAATGATTCTGTATTACTGAACTTTCCACAGTTTTCTACCACTTATTCCCTTTTGGGGACGTGGGGGTCGCTGGCGCCTATCTCAGCTACAATCGGGTGGAAGGAGGTGTACACCCTGGACAAGTCGCCCCCTCATTGCAGGGTCAACATAGATAGACGGACAACATTCACACCAACCTACATATTTTACTCAAACCTTATATTTGCAGTTTGAAGTCACTGCATTGTTTTTTCCTTGTACAGTTCTTTTGAGTTTGTTGCGTGGTTGGTCAGTGTGGAACTGCAAAGTATCGCGCTGGTGGGTATTTATTGCCACCACACAAATTTCCAGTAGCTAAAATTAGTATTATTATTCTGATTTGAGCATTGAAAGTCACTTACTAGTTTAGCAGGAACAGATCCAAAGCAGCATTGGTCTAAAATCTCTTGTCTTTTGACCTCACGCAAGTTAGTGAAAGTCGTGCCATTGTTGATCCTTGATTGTCCCTCCCTTTTTTTTTTTTTTGAAAACCCGATTCAAAAGTACATAACAGTTGTTTACTGGCTAAAAATAAAATGATCCTGAAAGTGATCACATTCATTTTAGATTTAATTATACTGTACAATATCCTTAAAACATGTCCTTGTGAAATAATTGATAATATTGTACATTGTACATTTTACTCCTCGTTTCATATTCAAAGTGAAAACATTTAAATGATCGGTTTGCCGTTTAAAGTGAGATCCGTACAATTAGGTCAGGGCTTCTCAAACTTTTTTTTTTTCTGTCATCAGCACTTTAGACTCAAGGCCCACCTACCCCCATCGCCCCAACAAAACAATTTATTGGACATCATGTGTGGTCTCGAGTTGTCTCTTTACTTTGTTGGGCCTGATGCTGTCTGCTGCTAGCCGTTTTAGACAAAGAACACACAGGGGTCTCTCCTCTGCCCCCACCTCCGCTGCCGTGAATCCAAGAGCAAGATACCCTTCGCCATATTTTCTTTTAGGTTGACTTTTTGGTTGATTAGACCCGTCATATTTTTGTTTCTCCGCAGACCTTTGAGGTGCGAGTTGCAAATGTATCCATTTTGTGTAATTGTGGTCCGCACATTAGCCTGCTACCCATCCGCGCGAAAGTTTGTTCCTCTTAGCCCTGCCTGCAAAAGTTACTGTTGCTATGTCTGTCAAACTTTCGCTCCTGCCGAGAAATTTAAAGCCTACAGGAAAAATAAGTAATTTACATTTATTTATACGGCGGATTTCACAGACAGAATCACAAAGTGATTTACAGTGTGTATAGAAAATGAAAGCATAGTAAAAAAAAATCAAAAATAAAAAATGTCCTCCCTTTCCTCGCGCCCCACCTGTCATGTCTCTATTCCCCACACTTTGAGAAATGCTGAATTAGGTCAACATTTTTCGACCCGTATGTACAGTCACCGTGTGCTCGGAGAAGAGGTAGGATTAAATATAAGTTTTACTTCTTAATATTCCTTTTCAGATTTGTTGAAAGGTGCAAATGGAACCATGTGATGTTACTTGACGTAAACATGTCTGTAACAAATACATCAAAACCATAGCCGCGTGTGTAATGACTAACATTTACATAACATTTTGTAGATGGCATTGCATGTCTTGACTTGTTCTATTCTGTCTTTTGAACGTACAAGTCAATGTCTTGATTTTAGTGTGAGGTTTAACTGTTGTGTTTATTTTGTGTCATTGTGAAGTTTTTTGTACCTGAAAATCAGATATCCCGGCCCCCCAGACACATTTTTTCCTCTATATCTGCTCCCCAGGTCAAAATAATTGCCGAGTGTGACCGTGTGTGACCGTGTGTGACCGTGTGTGACCGTGTGTGACCGTGTGTCTTGGCTACCACTCTTTACCGCATCTCTCCATGAACCCCGAAAAAAACATCCGACCAGGAGCGTTGGGCTGCAGTGCATTGTGGGTAGGCGAGTCTTGTACATGATCATGTTCTGTCGGTTCATTTGCAAAATAAACCAGAGAGCACAACTCAGCTTTGATACAAAATGAAAGTAAAAATAAGACTGAGAAGATCAAAATAATTGTCAAAGCAGCATCAAAGTTGTTGAAAGAACTATCTTGGTACCGGGTGCAAGCTGTACTACGGAGAGTAGACGTGACGGAGTCATGTTACCACATTCCAACACCCTGTTAATGGTCCGGTGGAATGCCAGAAGTTTGATAGCAACCGAACATGAATTAAAGGGATATATTAAAAATATGAAAACTAAACCACGTATAATTTGTATTCAAGAAACAGGGCTGAAGCCAAAATTAAACTTTATAATAAAAGGATATATAACGATTCGTAAAGATAGGAATGAAGGGTAAAGAGGATGATGTGTCACATTTATTAAAGAAGATGTAGTCACGGGTAAAGAAACAGCAGAACCTTTAGCAAAAAAAATGTGTTAAAGTGTACAGTAATGATAATTTGAGAAATGTGGAAAAACAAAAGAGAGAAAAAACAATGAGTTTAAATATTGGGGAAATGATGGAAGACAACGTTAATAGCTTTACCAACACTATGGATATGACATTTTCTTTGAATGAAATGGTTCGAATTTTGAAAAAGGTTAAAAATACGTCACCGGGGAAAGACCTAGCGGGTTATCAAATGATCAAAAACTTAGGTGGCATCGTCAAAGAAGTGGTCTTGAAATGATATGACAGGATATATGAAGAAGGAGAATGACCGGCAGAGGGGAAAATTAGCGGTAACAATTCCAATATGCAAGTCAGGGTAAGACCCGGAAGAGGCAGGAAATTATAAATTTGGGGAAAAGTAATGGAAAAAAAAAAGATTAATGAAAGACTAGTATATTATTTAGAGTCAAAAGAAATAATCAAAAAACTAACAAAGTGGTAAATAATGTTCAAGACTGGGGAACGGCTTGAGGTTTAAGATTCTCTGTTGGAAAGACAAAAGTCATACATTTTACAAAGACAAAAGTACAAAACAAGCTCCAAATAAAAACTCTAAGGTGAAAATATAGAAGAGGTACAAGTATTTAAATATTTAGGAATATGGTTTGATAAAAATATGAACTAGTCAACCCACATCAGCAAAATAGATTTGATTAGATTAGATTAGATAGTACTTTATTTATTCCTTCAGGAGTGTTCCTTCCGGAAAATAAAAAAATAGGGGAAAAAGTAAAAAGGTGTTAAATATAATGAGGTCTTTGAGGGGTAATGATTGGGGGGCTGATAGGTTAACGTTGAAAACAATACATGTATATATTTATAACTTTAATTCCATCTGTTATTGATTACGGATGCATTATTTACCAATCTGCTTCAAAAACATGACTTGGGAAAATAGACCGGATCCAGTCACAGGCTTTAAGGTTATGTTGTGGAGCTACTACATCAACCCTAGTGCCAGTATTACAAGTAAAAATGAACGAAAAACCTTTGGACAAGAGGAGAGATCAACTCTCAGCAGTTTATCGGGCAACTTTAAAAGGATCCAAGCAAGGATATCCGACTTGTCCAGTGCTACCAATCTGCCAAGAAAAAGAGAAAACAAAAAAAGAATAGTTTTGGGTGGATTATAGGAGACATATGTAATAAAGTTAAAATTGACAATATTAAAGTTAGTCCTACAGTACCAATGCCTGCAATACCACCGTGGATGTTTGATAACCCAAAAGAAAACATGCAATTACTAAAGAATAGAAATTTGAATAGTTACCGGATAGAAAAATGGATTGAGATATGATATATACGGATGCATCAAAAACTATATAAAAAAAATAAAGGTAAGAGCTGTAGCAGTTATCCCACAAGGAAACATAGTATTAAATAAAATAATCGGTGATAAACTATCTGTTTTTACGGGGGAATTGGTAGCAATTTATATGGCAGTTAACTGGATAGAGGAAAACAAAGCAAGGAAAGTAGTTGTGTGCTCGCAGTCCAACAGTGCATTGATGAGCATAAAAAACATAGCATCAGAAACAAGACAAGATTTAGTTTATGAAATAGTTCAGGCAATCTATAGAATAAATAAAGCGGGAGGTGTGGTAACATTTCTTTGGGTTCCTTGAAAGATATTGTAGGATGGAATTCACAACCCATAGGATATAAAGCATTATACACGTATTTAAAAAACATTGGGTTAAATAAAAGAATATAGAGTAGGGATCCATCTTGATCCACACTCCATTTCAACCAGAAGGTTGCTTGGCGGAAACAACCGCCCACCTCCGGAATCAGTCCCCGCCCATTCCCCTTAGGCGCGAAATTCATTTGAGCGAAAGACATTGGAATGAGAGGAGCTCTTTAAAGCTCCTGAGAATCTTAAAAAGCTTACAGAAAACGAGAAAAACTTACAGCGGGTGCCTGTCGGACATTCACCGTCGTTTTCGATGATTTCCCCTCGGAGCAAGGATTCGATGTCTGGAGTCTTTGGCGCAATCAAGCCTTCTCCTCTGCCTGGAACGGCCGTTGACGGACCCGCCAGCTTTAAGGGAGACCAGTGAGCAAGAGATGTAAACGGAAAATCTGTAAGTAAATATATGTATATATGTATCGTATACCGCATGTTTTTTTTCTTGTAAAATGAGAATCATTTGACTCACCAGACTGCGATTGTGTTAAAACGATCGCGTTAGGATCTTACGGCAAATCCTCTATAAAACAAAATAATGAATACACACAATATTAAATAATTCGAAGGTTTAAACACACCTCGATAATCATCTTCCAACTTTGTAAGACCGTTTAAGCAAAGTTCATCGTCTTTCACTTCGTCGTCATCGGCTGGTAAAAAAAAAGTATTACAACGTCGTACACGTGCAATGCTTTTAACGTTTAAATGCTTAAATGGAGTTAAACCAATGTCTAATAACGTGGTAAAGCAGAGGTAATGGTGTGTGTGTGTGTGTGTGTGTGTGTGTGTGTGCGTGTGTGTGTGTATGTGTGTGTGTGTGCGTGCGTGCGTGCGTGCGTGCGTGTCCTGTTGTTTCAGACGATCGTAAACATTTAAACCGTCAGATAGGTGGCCAGTTGCTATTCATACGACATTCTCAAGCTCCCATAAAAACTGAACCCTCCTTTGTCCCCCAAACTGACCTGTTGATTCAAACGATCGTAAAGACCAGTTGCTACGTGACACTGTGTTCTGCGATAGTTTTTTCCATCTGTTTAAATATGTTTTCGTGAGGTATGGAAGTTGTTTCAGTGCGTACGAATGTGTGTGTGTGTGTGTGTGTGTGTGTGTGTGTGTGTGTGCGTGTGTGCGTGTGTGTGTGTGTGTGTGTGTGTGTGTGTGTGCGTGTGTGTGTGTGTGTGTGAAGTGTGTGTGTGTGTGTGCGTGTGTGTGCGTGTGTGCGTGTCCACCAAAACTTCCCAATCCACGGTAGATAACGATGAAAATATCGAGAAAGGGCTTCCGTCTCTTCTTTCTTTTAGCTGAAAACTGAATACGATTTAGAAACACTCGACTTTTTTGCGGAGCGTCAATGTAAGTTTTATTATTTTTATCAATCGAAACAGGCGTTTCACTAATCATGACCGAATCGAACAAAGTCTTTACGCTAACGTATAAAGCTCCAAATAATGACTAAGACAATGTCTAATAACATGGTAATAACAGTGCGTACGAATGTGTGTGTGTGTGTGTGTGTGTGTGTGTGTGTGTGTGTGTGTGTGTGTGTGTGTGTGTGTGTGTGTGTGTGTGTGAAGTGCGTGCGTGTCCACATCTCCACACGTAACATTCCCAGCCATCAATACATCGAAATCTGGAAGTTGTTTCAAACGATCGTAAACATTTAAACTATCAAATATATGGTCACATGCTGCTCAGATGACATTGCTTTCTTAAAAAAACTGAACCCTCCTCTGTTCCCTGTCAGGTCTTAACTCCACCCTCTTCCTGGTTTAACCACTCCCACCGCAGGTCTTAACTCTGCCCTCTTTCTGTTTAAAACTCCACCCTCTTCCTGGTTTAACCACTCCCACCGCAGGTCTTAACTCCACCCTCTTCCGGGTAAGCCACACCCACTTGACCTTGACATTTGAACCTGACATTTGAACCTGACCTTTAACCTTGACCTTTAACCTTGACCCCCTCATAAATCATTAACCTTTGAACTTGACCCCTCATAAATCATTGACCTTTGACCTTGAGGGTCATAAATCATTGTTTTATGGGGGGTCATAAATCACTTTTGACTAAAGGTAGGGACTTAACTTCTCTCACACTTTTGCCCAGAGTGTAACCACTATAGTACAAATATAAAAATCTATTGTATAGATAAGGGTATTGATATTGTTCTACTTATCTAATATTGAGTACAAACATCCTTCCTATTATAATTCTGACCCATGCAAACACATACAATCATTGGAGAGAACTAAAAAAAAGTTGGAATTTATTGATATTTCAACTTTATAATTATGTCAACAAGCAAATCAAACATTATGAATATGATTTTTTGATTTTGATTTTTATTAAGGATCCCCATTAGCTGGTTGCCACAACAACCTACTAGTCTTCCTGGGGTCCACAACTCAACACAATTACAAGTAAAAGCATATAATTGTAACTACGCAATACAGACAAAAAAATAAAAGCATCAATAAGAAAACAGGCAAACAATTTACAGTCACAGAATAATAATTACCATATAAATATAACAACACAATATAAAACCAAACATAAAAAATCAACGAGCAAAGTAATTTAAAAACTCAGATTCATTTTTTTATTTATTTCATGAAATAAATAAAAAAAATATCTGTCCAACACAACGTACATAAAAGAGGCCAATATAACAGCCCAAAAAATTCTGCATTATCATTAGAAAAAACACCAAAACAAGTGAAATCAGATCTATTGTTGATTGAGAAAAATAAAGTAAATAAAACTATATCTCTCCCTGGCACTAATAAAAAAGGCAACATTCAATTGTAGAAAAAATAAATCAGGATTCAAAAAATGGAATTCATTTTTTCCACAAAAAAAAAATTCATAAAAGGTAAGTAACTACAGCCTATGCCTTCAGATGAACCATGAAGTTAACCATAAGCAACAGTCGCAAAATCCGGACTATAAGCCGCATATGCTTTGAACCCTGCGACTTATAAAGGTGCAGTTTATTTATGCTGACACGCCATAATGCAAAATATATTTTTTTTTAAAACAAGCAAAGACTCTGGAAAAAGTGTATTATTGTTTGAGCTTGGGCGCCATCCTTTGGACAAATTTGCTCAGGGCAGGTGTTGCAGTCTTCTTCCGTTTGCTTTTAACCAGAAACAAATGCCATTCCGTCCTACAGCCGTCCCCAGCGCATCTACTCATTTGGATTCCTCATTCATCGCTCCAAGTAACGTATGTAAGTTTTACAATATAACTAAAAAAAATCTTACTAACTAAACCATCCCATGTTAAATGTCTGTAGGAGTGTTTTCATGCATATTTGCAGCTGTTATTGTAATGTATTGAAGCTACCGTCGTTAGCATTAGCCAATATGCTAACACGTTTACGAGTGTATGCGTTAGTATTATTAACCCACAATGGCATTCTTTTTGTATTGTTTCAGTTTCCTAAATCCACCAAAACGTCATCGTGGACTTTATGTGGTCAGTTCTTACCATGAATTGATTAACGTGGACCCCGACTTAAACAATTTGAAAAACTTATTCGGATGTTACCATTTAGTGGTCAATTGTACGGAATATGTTCTGAACTGTGCAATCTACTAATAAAAGTTTCAATCAATCAATGTTCAAGAGCTAGCTTCTGCAGCCAGTGGGTCCATGAAGATTATGTTTGATCAGCCGTTTTACTGCAATGTTACGAACACCGTTTGGAAACAGTTAAGGTATGTAATAAAGATTTACAAAATCTTTCTGTGGAAATAAATAATTTCACAACATATGTATCTGCGGTTTATAGTCCGGTGCGGCTAATATATGGAATAATTATTCATCTTCTAAAATGTCAATTGTGCGGTTTATATACCGTTGCGCTCTATAGTCAGGAATATACGGTACGCATTTTGTTGTCAAATCTTTGATTAACGTGGACCCCGACTTAAACAAGTTGAAAAACTTATTCGGGTGTTACCATTTAGTTGTCAATTGTACGGAATATGTACTGAACTGTGCAATCTACTAATAAAAGTATCAATCAATCAATCAATCAATCAATCAATCAATCAATCAATCGCCCTAAGGTCTTTTCTTTTATATTGTTGCCTCTTATCAAACACTTTCTCATCAGTCCTGAGGCTTTACGTTTGCTGCAGTCGCCACTATTAACGCTAGGTCTCGGCTCAGCAGCACAGGCATCTTTGTACCGCATCCATAAATATGATGGTGAATTTTTTAGTGACTCATCAGATTTATTTTTTTAAAGCACGTCATTTTCCCTGTTGGTGGAATTTCTCCAGAACAAGTTTTGCAAACTGCAAGTGAAATGTATTTTCCTGACACTGTAAAGAAAGCCATCAAAAAACAGCCCAGAAAAGTGACTGCCGCGCCTTGTTGCTTTTCTGCGCATATAGTATCATGGCATCAAAAATACGTGACCACACTGAAGGGGAGGGGGAAATTCCAAGAACCAGGCAGCAGGACAAGTCACACAGAGCAATGACAAACACAAAGGTTATAAGCCTTTTTTACAGGGCTATTCAATTCAGGGTTTCCCCTTAATGTAATTAAATGTGGCGGACAAACACAACATTTTTATTACCACCACACCTTCGAAATAATTTTTTTATTTTTTTTTTACTTGAAAACAAATTAATGAAATTATACAAGGTCCGAAGCAGTTTTTTAACTTTTACTACCAATCATATCATGACAAACAGCACAGAGGGTGCGTTTGCAAACATGAGAGAAACTGACATCAAATCCAAACCACACGGACATTAAACATGGATAATACAACCTATAATTTGCGCAATAATGTCAAGTAGTGTACCGGAAACTAAACCACCGAAAAAAGACAGATTACTGAAAACAGTGCATTCAGCACTTTCAGCAATTTCAATACAAAACAAACTAAATATCTTTATGCACAATATCTGTTTACACATTTTTGACAATGTTTCATGATTTCCACCTTTGTTGCTGGTTACCTGAAACAATGAGTTCTTGGCTCAAAAGGTTTGCCAGAAAACAATGACTTGAGCAGTTGCTCGAGGCAAACATTCATACTTTGTTGTCCAGTCGTTAAACGTCCAATTTTTGCAATTTATCCATCCATTTTCTACCGCTTATTCCCTTTTGGGGTCGCGGGGGGCGCTGGCGCCTATCTCAGCTACAATCGGGCGGAATGCGGGGTACACCCTGGACAAGTCGCCACCTCATCGCAGGGCCAACACAGATAGACAGACAACATTCACACTCACATTCACACATTAGGGCCAATTTTAGTGTTGCCAATCAACCTATCCCCAGGTGCATGTCTTTGGAAGTGGCAGGAAGCCGGAGTACCCGGAGGGAACCCACGCATTCACGGGGAGGACATGCAAACTCCACACAGAAAGATCCCGAGCCTGGATTTGAACCCAGGATTGCAGGACCTTCGTATTGTGAGGCAGACGCACTAACCCCTCTGCTACCATTGTGATTTTTTTTTTCCAAAGGTTGAATAAAGTAGTCTTTTTCTACTCACCCTCTGCTGCTTCAATGTCACACACACGTCGCTGTTGCCCCCAGCGGGGTGGCGGGAGTACTGTATACTAGATCAACCCGAGTTTGAATGGTGTCATCAAGCCTATTTAGGCAATGTGGAGCAGGCCAAATGAAAAGCTTTGGTGGGCCAGATGTGGCCCGGGGGCCGCTACTTCAATCGGCCAGATTTATTATTATCAGCTCATATTAACAGGAAATGTATTCATTACCGGACTTATAAAGGTGACGTCGTAATTGCCATTCATGGTTGATAATTATCAGTACCTGATATTATCATTCATCCCAATGTAGAAATCCCGGTAGAGATTGCAATTAACTTCAAAGTATTGGTCACAATAAAAAATACCAAAGCGGTCAAGAATTTAATCTACCCCTTCCAAGGCAATTATAGAATGAAATATAAGAAAAAAAGTTGACTACTTTTGATGTATTGGTATTGAATATTAATTTGTTGACATACTGAAAATGATCCAATTTAGTTCAAATTCAACACACAATCGACCTAATTGGACGAGTTAAGAGGAAAAACTGACAATAACCAATAATAATTGTGTTTTTCTAAGTTTGGTTGCCCAGCATTCACCGACAACAATGCAAAGGCAAACGTTTTGGTAATTTAACTAATATCTAACAGCATCCAGACTTCTTATCGAGTGTACAGCAATTGTGACACTAAGCAACCCTCTTGACAACATTATAGACCATGAAAGCTTTGGATTGGCCTGAATACAAGACAACTTTTTCAAGGCCATAGATTGCACTGAAAGGATATAGGCCTATGTACTGGATGTCTTGGCTGGACCATAGTTATTTAATGGGTGCTTCATTGATCACAATTATCCTGCTCACTGATTTTAGATGAGAGCTTCTGTGAACACATAGCTGGTGCTACCTTCGACCACCGATACAAATACTTTTTAGCTTTATATACATTTTAGGCTTTGATTCAGTCTGTTGTATCAAACATGCATTACCTCAAGGTTGGAGAAAAAAAATATCTTGCAAGTTTCACTTTCAAAATCTGATTTGGATTCCTTGGGGAAGTCCATTAGGACGGTTTTGAAAACTCACATAAATGTTAAGTTATCATCTGTTTCTCTTAGTGTATCTGTGATACTAAAGGGTGTAAGATATCTTACTTTCCCAAGCTTCTGCTGGTTATGCTCTCGCCTCAGTTTCAAAGCCTGACCTAGGGTTATTTTTAAAACAGTAACATCTGTTAAAAAAAAACAAAGATACATTTAAAAAAAATCCAGTTAACCAATTAGATTTATAAAGTTTTAGGCGCACATTTTTGAAAAATGAAGAACAATAGTACAGTATGTTCCATTTCATTTGCCAGAACCACTCCATTGGGCTGCATAACAAAGCCAACAAATAACGCACATAATACGTGTGTCCTCTACTGATTTTTATCCTACATTCTACAAAGACAGTAAAGTAAACATTGGATAAAGATATCGCAATGATAAACAAATTAACAATGAACTCTTTCCTGCAATATTTAACTTTAGCTTAACATGATACCTGCTGGGCTAAATAGTCTGATTTTGTTTTTGTAGAGTATACTCTAACATTATATTCCTGTGTGGTTGTGGTTATTGTGTGTGTGTGAGGGTGACTTTCAGGGCAGACTGCATCATCCCAGTTAAGGCAATGAATTCCTCCCGAGCCAGCAGCTGTTATTTATGGAGCGGAGCCTGGGAATGTTACTTCTGAGGAAACATTGACAGTATTCTCCCACATGGAAGCTTCATTCCTCTGACCCTGCACTCATTCTCCACGCAAGATCATACAACTGAAGAGTTTAGCTATCAATCAGCCTCAGTAGATGTCTGATTGCATCACTTTGCTCCATAGAGAGGAGGTGGCGCCTAGAAATCGGACTCCATGGAATTGCTGCTCTCTGCCTTCTCGACCGCGTCAGCAGCTCTGTCTTTAGTTTTAGTGTGCTCCAGCATGGCATGCACCAATACGTGTTCTAATTAACTGACACAGACTGGACCAGACACTGTGTAGGTGGTTGCACATGATTAATTTAGCACATATTCCTAGGATAAAAGGTGGGAATTGGGTACATTGAGTATGTGCAGCTCCATCAACTATCAAGATACATATAAGATACAGATAAATGTAATACACTGCCGAAAGCAGTGCGATGATACAAAATGCACAAGAGGACAAAACAATCATAAATTAAATTATTGAACACAGTATTGACACAGTCCAAGCAATAAGGGTTTTTAATATTGCACACTAAAAATGTGATTCGAAGAAAAGCATTGTACCACAAATCAATGACACACTTAAATTTAGGCAATATAGACTATTATGATAATAAATCGATGCTTGTCATATAAGATCCCTAAGGCATGGAGAGCGGCAATATTTTTTCTACACCGCCAACTATATTTCTGGAGCAGTTGGGGACCGCCTCATGCTTCCCACACCAATGACTAGGGTTAGGTATGGTTTACGTACCATATTATCTGATACCAGTGCCAAATGGGTAATGTCTAAACCGGCACATAAAAACACAATTGGTCCAAAAACAATCTTTTTATTTTAATGGAATTTTGTGCTATTTCAATTAAAGTAATAAATTGTATTGTAACTAAAGAAATTCACCAATACAAAGTAAACTACTGTATGCAAACAATTGGCATAATTATCAAAGCAAGCCAGAAGTAATACAAAACACAGAAAATGTACAAAATAATTTATGATATTTTCAATACTATAAAAGGGGAATTACACTTTTTTTTGGAATTGTGCCTATCATTAACAATCATTAACAATCCTTATGCGAAACAAGAACACATACGTCTAGACTGCTAACAATGTAGCTAATGGGAGTCATCTATTCCACTCATAAAGCCCTCTAAAATAACAATAACGTCCATTAACATGCCGTGATGTGCATAATAATCCAAGTATTAATGACATTGATTTTATAGGGTTAACACGGAGCACTACTGTTTGAGGTTACCACTGGGGTGCAGCATCGGATTTGAGGTGGAAAAGTTAATGTTATATTGTAAATCATGCTTCTCCGCCATATAGTAGAAGGGTGTGGCCATAAACTGAGAGATTGGTCGACTCTGAAATTCAATTTAGATCCTGGGACATAGCGAGAAATACATTTTTTTTTTTTTTTTAACCTTTGTAGTGAGGATTATGATTAATTTAGTAGCTAAACGGGGAACACAAGTCATATACTGAAAGATATAAACATCCCATCATTTGGCATCCCACTGAGAGCAGACATTGTACATACAGTAAGTAATTATTTTATTATGTTCGGAGTTTGTATATCTTGTTTAGCACTTAGCAACTGTGCTACATGATGCTTAGTGTTTCACTAAAGCTGGATCTGCTTATCACTCAGTTTCTAAAACGTGTAGCTCAGCGTCCTTGTATTCAGTCACAAAAATATAAAGTTCTGGATCACCATTTGTCTCAAACAGTCAAGGGGTCTTAAAAAATCTGCCATGATTAGTAGTTGTTGAAAGAAATGTACCGCTGTAATGCTTAAAATGACAAAAATACGTAAATAATGCATGTTTTTATGAATGTGCCTGTTACTACATTACATATATACTTACTGCATGTAAACAATACATTGATGGAAGTTTTTGGATGTTTTTAGAGCACTTTTTAGACAGAATAGATCGAATCCCCTTCACCTGCAGTGTTAACCACTTCTTGATGGTGTACATGTATTTACAAGTTAGAATGCACAAAAAAAGAAAGACATTTGTGCTTATCTCACTAAGGAGATGTGAATGATAGGCAAAATTCCCCCAAAAATGCAATTCTACTTTAAGTGCATAATTTGAGCAAAAATGTATAATTGATACACAATGCTGGTGATGTTGGACTACAATATATTAGACTATGTTACAAGGCTAGTTAATCTTACATACAAGAGTTGTAAAAAAAATAAAAATAATAATAATAATACAGCAACATTAAGTTAGTGTGATGACATGCTTGTGTTGTGAAATTGATGTTTAGCATTCTGGTGTTCCTGAATGCATCTTACCATGTTGCATGGTGTTGTTGGCATGAACTGTGGAGCGCAGCAAAGAAATGCGAACAAGTTTATAACTGAGCACTACTGTTGGCGTGGTAAAGTCGGCAATATCGTTTAAAAAGAGGGCCAGACTGTGTGCCCCTGTCGGGACGCTACATTACTTATACAACCCCCGTTTCCATATGAGTTGGGAAATTGTGCTAAATGTAAATATAAATGGAATAAAATGATTTGCAAATCATTATTAACCCATATTAAGTTGAATATGCTACAAAGACCTCCTCTCTGAGCTGCAACCTTATCGTGGTAGAGGAGTTTGCGTGTCCCAATGATCCTAGGAGCTATGTTGTCCAGGGGCATAAAGCCCCCTGGTAGGGTCTCCCAAGGCAAACAGGTTCTAGGTGAGGGATCAGACAAAGAGCAGCTCGAAGACCTTTATGAAGATGAAAAATCATGGACCCAGATTTCCCTCGCCCGGACGCGGGTCACCGGGGCCCCCCTCTGGAGCCAGGCCCGGAGGTGGGGCACGATGGCGAGCGCCTGGTGGCCGGGCCTGTTCCCATGGGGCCCGGCCGGGCACAGCCCGAAGAGGCAACGTGGGTCACCCCTCCAATGGGCTCACCACCCATAGCAGGGGCCATAGAGGTCGGGTGCATTGTGAGCTGGGCGACAGCCGAAGGCAGGGCACTTGGCGGTCCGATCCTCGGCTACAGAAGCTAGCTCTTGGGACGTGGAACGTCACGTCACTGGGGGGGGGGAAGAGCCTGAGCTAGTGCGCGAAGTCGAGAAATTCCGGCTGGATATAGTCGGACTCACTTCGACGCACAGCAAGGGCTCTGGAACCACTTCTCTCGAGAGGGATTGGACCCTCTTCCACTCTGGCGTTCCCGGCAGTGAGAGGCGACGGGCTGGGGTGGCAATTCTTGTTTCCCCCCGGCTCAAAGCCTGTACGTTGGAGTTCAACCCGGTGGACGAAAGGGTAGCCTCCCTCCGCCTTCGGTTGGGGGGACGGGTCCTGACTGTTGTTTGTGCTTATGCACCAAACAGCAGTTCAGAGTACCTACCATTTTTGGGAACACTCGAGGGAGTACTGGAAAGTGCTCCCCCGGGTGATTCCCTTGTCCTACTGGGAGACTTCAACGCTCACGTTGGCAACGACAGTGAAACCTGGAGAGGCGTGATTGGGAAGAATGGCCGCCCGGATCTGAACCCGAGTGGTGTTTTGTTATTGGACTTATGTGCTCATCACAGTTTGTCGATAACAAACACCATGTTCAAACATAAGGGTGTCCATATGTGCACTTGGCACCAGGACACCCTAGGCTGCAGTTCCATGATCGACTTTGTAGTTGTGTCATCGGATTTGCGGCCTCATGTTTTGGACACTCGGGTGAAGAGAGGGGCGGAGCTTTCTACCGATCACCACCTGGTGGTGAGTTGGCTGCGATGGTGGGGGAGGATGCCGGACAGACCTGGGAGGCCCAAACGCATTGTGAGGGTCTGGTGGGAACGTCTGGCAGAGTCTCCTGTCAGACAAAGTTTCAATTCCCACCTCCGGAAGAACTTTGAACATGTCACGAGGGAGGTGCTGGACATTGAGTCCGAGTGGACCATGTTCCGCACCTCTATTGTCGAGGCGGCAGATCGGAGCTGTGGCCGCAAGGTAGTTGGTGCCTGTCGGGGCGGCAATCCTAAAACCCCTTTGTGGACACCAGCGGTGAGGGATGCCGTCAAGCTGAAGAAGGAGTCCTATCGGGTCCTTTTGGCTCATAGGACTCCGGAGGCAGTGGACAGGTACCGACAGGCCAAGCGGTGTGCAGCTTCAGCGGTCGCGGAGGCAAAAACTCGGACATGGGAAGAGTTTGGGGAAGCCATGGAAAACGACTTCCGGACGGCTTCGAAGCGATTCTTGACCACCGTCCGCCGCCTCAGGAAGGGGAAGCAGTGCACTATCAACACCGTGTATGGTGCGGATGGTGTTCTGCTGACCTCGACTGCGGATGTTGTGGATAGGTGGAAGGAATACTTCGAAGACCTCCTCAATCCCACCAACACGTCTTCCTATGAGGAAGCAGTGCCTGGGGAATCTGTGGTGGACTCTCCTATTTCTGGGGCTGAGGTCGCTGAGGTAGTTAAAAAGCTCCTCGGTGGCAAGGCCCCAGGGGTGGACGAGATCCGCCCGGAGTTCCTTAAGGCTCTGGATGCTGTGGGGCTGTCTTGGTTGACAAGACTTTGCAGCATCGCGTGGACATCGGGGGCGGTACCTCTGGATTGGCAGACCGGGGTGGTGGTTCCTCTCTTTAAGAAGGGGGACCGGAGGGTGTGTTCCAACTATCGTGGGATCACACTCCTCAGCCTTCCCGGTAAGGTTTATTCAGGTGTACTGGAGAGGAGGCTACGTCGGATAGTCGAACCTCGGATTCAGGAGGAACAGTGTGGTTTTCGTCCTGGTCGTGGAACTGTGGACCAGCTCTATACTCTCGGTAGGGTTCTTGAGGGTGCATGGGAGTTTGCCCAACCAGTCTACATGTGCTTTGTGGACTTGGAGAAGGCATTCGACCGTGTCCCTAGGGAAGTCCTGTGGGGAGTGCTCAGAGAGTATGGGGTATCGGACTGTCTTATTGTGGCGGTCCGTTCCCTGTACGATCAGTGCCAGAGCTTGGTCCGCATTGCCGGCAGTAAGTCGAACACATTTCCAGTGAGGGTTGGACTCCGCCAAGGCTGTCCTTTGTCACCGATTCTGTTCATAACTTTTATGGACAGAATTTCTAGGCGCAGTCAAGGCGTTGAGGGGTTCCGGTTTGGTAACCGCAGGATTAGGTCTCTGCTTTTTGCAGATGATGTGGTCCTGATGGCTTCATCTGACCGGGATCTTCAGCTCTCGCTGGATCGGTTCGCAGCCGAGTGTGAAGCAACCGGAATGAGAATCAGCACCTCCAAGTCCGAGTCCATTGTTCTCGCCCGGAAAAGGGTGGAGTGCCATCTCCGGGTTGGGGAGGAGACCCTGCCCCAAGTGGAGGAGTTCAAGTACCCAGGAGTCTTGTTCACGAGTGGGAGAAGAGTGGATCGTGAGATCGACAGGCGGATCGGTGCGGCGTCTTCAGTAATGCGGACGTTGTACCGATCCGTTGTGGTGAAGAAGGAGCTGAGCCGGAAGGCAAAGCTCTCAATTTACCGGTCGATCTACGTTCCCATCCTCACCTATGGTCATGAGCTTTGGGTCATGACCGAAAGGATAAGATCACGGGTACAAGCGGCCGAAATGAGTTTCCTCCGCCGGGTGGCGGGGCTCTCCCTTAGAGATAGGGTGAGAAGCTCTGCCATCCGGGAGGAACTCAAAGTAAAGCCACTGCTCCTCCACATCGAGAGGAGCCAGATGAGGTGGTTCGGGCATGTGGTCAGGATGCCACCCGAACGCCTCCCTAGGGAGGTGTTTAGGGCACGTCCAACCGGTAGGAGGCCACGGGGAAGACCCAGGACACGTTGGGAAGACTATGTCTCCCGGCTGGCCTGGGAACGCCTCGGGATCTCCCGGGAAGAGCTAGACAAAGTGGCTGGGGAGAGGGAAGTCTGGGTTTCCCTGCTTAGGCTGTTGCCCCCGCGACCCGACCTCGGATAAGCGGAAGATGATGGATGGATGGGATGGATGCTACAAAGACAACATATTTGATGTTCAAACTGATGTTCAAACATTTTATTTTTTGCAAATAATCATTAACTTTAGAATTTGATGCCAGCAACATGTGACAAATAAGTTGGGAAAGGTGGCAATAAATACTGATAAAGTTGAGGAATGCTCATTAAACACTTATTTGGAACATCCCACACATCTGCACGGTAATTGGGAACAGGTGGATGCCATGATTGGGTATAAAAGCAGCTTCTATGAACTGCTAAGTAATTCAAAATCAAGGATGGGGCGAGGGTCACCAATTTGTAAGCAAATTGTCGAACAGTTTTAGAACAACATTTCTCAACGAGTTATTGCAAGGAATTTCGAGATTTTATCATCTACGGTCCGTAAAATCATCAGAAGGTACAGACAATCTGGAGAAATCACAGCACGTAAGCGATGATATTACGGACCTTTGATCCCTCAGGCGGTACTGCATCAAAAACCGACATCAGTGTGTAAAGGATATCACATGAGCTCAGAAACACTTCATAAAACCACTGTGAGTAACTACAATTGGTTGCTACATCTGTAAGTGCAAGTTAAAACTCTGCTTTGCAAAACAAAACCCATTTATCAACAACACCAAGGAACCCCGCTGGCTTCGCTGGGCCCGAGCTCATATAAGATGGACTGATGCAAAGTGGAAAAGTGTTCTGTGGTCTGACGAGTCCACATTTCAAATTATATTTGGAAACTGGACGTGGTGTCCTCCGTAACAAAGAGGAAAATAACCATCCGGATTGTTATAGGCACAAAGTTCAAAATCCAGCATTTGTGATGGTATGGGGGTGTATTAGTGCCCAAGGCATGGGTAACTTACACATCTGTGAAGGCACCATTAATGCTGAATGGTCCATACAGGATTTGGAGCAACATATGTTGTCATCCAAGCAACATTATCATGGACGTCCCTGCTTATTTCAGCAAGACAATTCCAAGCCACGTGTTACAAAAGCGTGGTTTCGTAGTAGAATCTGCGGGTACATTCCTGGCCCGCCTGCAGTCCAGACCTGTCTCCCATCGAAAATGTCTGGCGCATTATGAAGCGTAAAGTACGACAACGGAGACCCCTGACTGTTGAACGACTAAAGCTCTACATAAACCAAGAATGAGAAAGAATTCCACTTTCAAAGCTTCAACAATTAGTTTCCTCAGTTCCCAAACGTTTATTGAGTGTTGTTAAAAGAAAAGGTGATGTAACACAGTGGTGAACATGCCCTTTCCCAACTACTTTGGCACATGTTGCAGCCATGAAATTCAAAGTTAATTATTATTTGGAAAAAAAAAATTAAATTTTTGAGTTTGAACATCAAATATCTTGTCTTTGTAGTGCATTCAACTGAATATGGGTTGAAAAGGATTTGCAAATCATTGTATTCCGTTTATATTTACATCTGGATACGGGGTTTGTAATACATTATTGTGCAATATCACCTTCAGGCACTTGTTGCAGGTGGCAAAATCTGCATTCATTGAGCACCAAAAGCTATTTGGTTTTTTGGTATTGCTATTACAGTACAGTTTACATCGGCACCGCTCACACTATGGTTTCAGTATGCATCCATACCAGTGACCAGCTGCCACTTTGACCTGACGGAAAGAAGGTTCAGTGGGAAGACATAATGTGGAAGGAGGGTGCTTGGCGCTGTTGAAGTTTTAACTGCCAAGAGCTGAATAGTGGTGTTTGAGCAAGTCAGCGGTTCAAAGCCTTTTGCAAAATGCAGCATAATAAATAACAAACCTCACAAAATAGCCTGCTCACTATCCTTATTTTTTCATCTATGTGAAATCACACTGATATCGCCAGTGCTGCAATGGCTACATTTAAGCCTTAAGCATAATTTGATTTTGATATTTTGAAATTGTGTATATATTCCTGACACATCTTCGGCCGAGATTCGATGCCAGGACAACTGTTTCCAAGCCTAGCACTAGCGTGTGCTCCACACGGGATATTACGAATGTGAAGAGGACATTCGCCATTATATGCTGGGTGACAGAATTGGAAGGGGCTAAGAATACATATGTGGCAACATTTCATATGAAGCGCCCTGTCATTCATTCATTCACATTTTACATGCACTTATTCATACGAAACGGGTCCACCTCCACGGATCACAAGTACGCACAGTAAGTGATGTCCATATAAAGCGGGTTGGCCAATCACAATAAAATCGCCGAATATCTCCACATTGCTTGCAATTTCAACTTAAAACACTTGCTGCATTCCCTTTAACAGGGTATCTAAGTACAACTGGGGGTTTCGAAATGTGATGATTTGGTAAATTGATGCAAGAAAATCATTACTGTGTTTCAAATTGAAGAAAATTAATAACAATCAATTAAAACATTAATTGAGAGCACATAAGAACAACCAATAAGCTAAGAGGGGGAGGCTGACTTAATTTGGTTTCCATAAAGCCCTAAAAATCTGTCACAAAAACAGCATGATTGAAAGAAACCTATCAAATTTAGTTTCCAACAGGGGTTTCATATGTACGGCTCGCAGGCCTCACAGGTTTAACCCGGCCCGCGAGAGGAGTTTGCTAAGTAAATAAACTTTTTGAATGAAAAAAAAAACTGTTGTTCTTAATGTGTCCCATTAAAATGTCGCAATAGCAATTCTTTCTATCAACTGTAGCAGCGTGTTTGTTGTAATGTGCCGTGTTAAGATATGTCATCCCCAAACTCAAAGGAGTTTGACAAGATTAGTTAGTTTGACGAGATTAGTCAAGATACATCGGGGTTTCGCCACAAAGTATTTGATCGTGGCAGCCCGCCACTACAAAATTTTGGACGCTGTACCTTAAAAATTTAAAATTCAAGTAATATAATGTATTGTAGCGTCCAGAAGAAGACACAAAGTCCGACACTCTTTTTAGATTTTATTGCCAATCTTGTTCTAACAACAGGCCCAATTATTTACCGTATTTCTTCACAACATTTCCTCTTTCTGTGCCAACACGGTGTGTTCAAGACCATAGGAAAAATGTATGAATGGATGCATATATAGTTTATTACTTGCGCAAAATTTACGTGTGATGCACCGAAAATTTGGCTGCCAAAAAAGACGTACTTCGATAGTGCTGCCAAAATTGCACAATGGGTTGTCTGGAGCGGAGGCAGCATGTACTTTAATGTATCTGTATCTGAGATATACCAGCAGACAGCGATTTTTAAAATTTAAGATGACCGTGGCGGCTTTTAAGGAGAGGAGGGGGTGACGTGTGACCTCACGCTCTCTGCAACCAGCTTTTCGTCGCAGACATGTAGCGACAGAAGTGAAGAGTCTCTAAACACAAGTACCGTCTCCAATAACACCAGAAATTCCAACTAGATTTGTTGCAAGTCATTTTTATTAAATGAGTGACTAAAATGATTACAGCAATCTCTAGAAAAAACCTTCTCAAAAAAGTACATTTGTACAACAAGCTGCAATATAATGTAAGAAAATATGTTTGTATTATGATTAATAACATATTTGATTTAAATATATGTAGGTACACATTTGTTTTGCCTTATAAAACTAATATATGCATCATAGAAAATAATATAATAATACAACTCTAGCATGTATCTTGGTAATTCAGGGGAAATCTTTTACATATTTTAGCCTAACCATAACAATATTGCCCTACTTAAGTCTAAATGAGCTGAAATACAGTATGTCCTTTACTCTTAATGTGTTACCATCTGGCTACCATTTCTGCTCATTAGTGATATTAGCCCGCAAGCAAGTGCTATTATTTTCTAAGTGTGTTTGCCTTCCCAGAATATCAGAATTCTGATATTTGATGGTAACGGTATATCTGTGAGAAAAAATATGTTTATTTAAAAAAATAACATTACCAATGCAATTTCTACTGTTTCATTTCAATGGGGCATTAAAATAACCTGTTGTTATTGTCACATTTCAAACAAAAAGCCTTCTCTATCTTCAGCAAGTACAAAAAGATGTCAGACGACTCAGAATAATACACAGAAAAGTGGTCCGGCAGCAGTAAATCTATATTTCTACCCACCTGCAGGGCTTTGGAGAATGGATGTAGCAGTCAAATAAGCAGACAGCCCAATTTTAAGCCCTCTAAATGGTCTTAGGCAGTATCTCTTTTTTGTGTTTGTGTGCTGTGTTGGGTGCAGAACTGCCAATTTGGGAAGTGATGACAAACACAACACAGAGACCACACAAGGAGAGCCACACAGGACTAAAAAACTGCTAATAAAGTCATCTGAGATTAGTGCTGAATCCAACTCCTGAGCGCCGTTATTAAATTTGTCCTTTTTTTCATATAATCTCAGTTCAAGCACTTCTTTTCATAGTTGCCCTTTTATGCTCTCCAAATGACACAATGACCTCAAATCGAGCGAGTAAGTCTCCATAATCCTCCGAACAAAGTCATTGACTTTACTGCCTGGCTGCATCCATTTATTTCTACATATTCACCATTTGTATTCAGGACACATTGTCACCTTTCCTCCCAGTTCTTTACCGTTTGGATGCATTTTTGGCAAACCTACTCTATGACTGATGTTGCATCAAGCTTGGATGATGACCAATGAGCGCAGTTTAGGGATGCAACATTTGTTTCCTGCCCACAGATGATTTTGCCAACATTTTCCAACATCTGAATTAATGTGTATATTGAGTCTCTCCAGAGGCTACAATTAGGACAAATTACAGGTTGAAGAGGTTTAGTTAATCACCAGGTTTCAGTGCCCACAGCATCTCTCCTGGCATGCTGCCAGAAACAACAGGACTTTACCAGGACGGAAGGGGAAAATATATTTAATTTACACTAAAATACACCTTTGAAGCAAAAACAGGCATTATTTGACCTAAAATCACAATAATCACTCGCCATACAGCAATTGATGATATCTATTACCTGACCACATATGTTAGCTACCTCTCTTTATTTATAATGTATATTTTCTAGAGGATCTACTCTTTATTTTATGCTGCAGCTGTATTATTGTACATGATCATTGGTATATATTGTACATATTATATAAAAATATCAGTATACATCATATACTGTATATATAATATGTAAATGTTACATATATGTTACATTGCTACTACGGTACATTTTTTGTCTACCTGTATTATCCTTTCCATCCTTACACTTTCCACCCTTTGTAACTGAGCTACTGTTTGGAACAATTTCGTTTGTGGATCATTAGATCATTAGATTAACAAACCCAACAAATAATTGATAATAATTGATTGTTGAATGATAACTAAAATTTAAAAAAAACAAAACAGAAAAACAGCAGTCACACAAAGATATTTCATAACTGAGTAGAGAGCGGGGAAGCATATGTCTTATTTTTAAGACATCGTACACAAAATCATCTTGTTATTATTATAACTTGTTAGGGCAATAAAACAGTAATGCAGTTAAAGAGTTGGATAAATAATTACAAAGTTTGTATTAGTATTATATGGAATGAATGGTGTTACAGTGCTACTTTAATTAAAAACAGTTTTCAAGTAATAGATATGATTATTAGATACGGGCATATGTATAACAGAGGGATTAACACAAAATCAACATGAAAAAAAGGTCATACTACATTCTACTGATGATAACAAGAGGTTATTATCTAAAATAGAAAACATTGAGGCTGGCTTCTTAAATATACTGAACTTACCGACATGGCCAATTTGCAAAATCTAGGGAGGGAAGAATAGAAAGGCATCAAAAATAGAAACAGTCATGTTTAATTTTCAGGGAAATTAATTTTACCATTGCCAGATTTTTACTAACAAAAAAGTACTAACAACAGTAGATCAACAGAGAAATCTTATACTGTCATTCAAATTATGGACCGTAGAAACATGTTATTTAGGCATACAAGCAGACAGAGTTTTTGAATTCAAGACTCGAGAGTCTTTATTAACAATTGAACAAGACACACAGAGCATCATTATTACCCCACGGTGTTAACACAATATAGTATTTAACGATAACAATATATGTGAATACAGTATAGAGATAATGTAAAAATGGAAAATGCACAGAAAAGTGTGCAAAAGCGCACATACTGTACATACATGCGTAGAGCAACTTTGCAAACACTGCCAATGTCCAAAGATATGAAGATGAAAATGTCAAATATTAAGTAGGAATTCAGGATTGTATGATAGAGACGTTATAAATGTTATAAATTTGGCATATAGAGCTTTTAACATTATTGGTATATCAGAATCAGAATCAGAATGGTTTTTTTTTATTGCCATTGTTTAAGAACGGGCTCACAAACTAGGAATTTTTCTTGGTGCAATCGTGCAACATGAAACACAAAACACAGAATAGGTAATGAAATGAGCTCTGCCTGTATGTTGATGACACATTCTAGCTGTGTGTTGCAAATTTGACAGCGACAAGCCAACACACATGTGATATATTTTACACTATGTAGCATCTTTGCGAGCGGCTAGTGTAACCTCCACAGAGAAAATCCATTTCTAAGTCAGCAATCTTAGCGGAAAAAAAATCTATATTTCGTCAGAAAATATTTTGTTGTTATTGTTTGCAAACTCAAATGATAAGCCCTTCAACACAGGATAACTCTAAGGGCAAAAACCAAGGGATTTAAATCAGACCAAATAGTAGGTAACAGTTACAATATTTAATTGATATTGTTACACCGCCATCCTTTGTTTTTGTCTAATTAGGATTATGATCAAAAATGTATTCATTCAATGACGTTGGAAATTTGAAGTATCAATGTCAGAAATTATATGGTCAACGTGTACCTGTAACTACTTGAATCAATAACCACATTTGTAGTATTGCCCAAAAAACTGATGTTAAGTATCCAAACAACAGAAGAATAGGTGCTTAAAACTTAACTTTAACAAAAGTGTAAATAAAACCAATGTAACATCAGAAACTACCCAGATATTAACAGTAAATTAGCATGTACATTATCATCGGTGTTTAAAAAAAAAAATTGTACAACTGAATATGTCAGCAACAAAATTAAAAACCTTTGTAAACGGCTTTGAAATGGTTGTTTTACCATCTTCGTACTAAATAACGTGTTGTGATACATATCATTATCGTAGGAGGTTGCAATATGTCACACCTGGGTGAAGTCTTATCTGGTTTTCGTCTGGTGTCATGTTGTCTTGTCGTTTCCTATTTTATTTTGAAAGGTTAACTCTCCCTCTCATTTCAGATCACTTGCCCTTCCTCCTGTTTCACTGGTCTGATGTCTCTTCTGATTGCCTGATTGTGCCCACCTGTGTCACGCTCCCTCATGTGTATAAATGTCTCGTCCTCCTCTTGTCTTGTGCCAGAGTGTCTCTTTACTTCGTTTGCGTACCTCCAGCGGTCCCTTGCCATAGCATTGTCCACAGCCCACAGCCATGTTTCTTGTACCTTTTTTGGATCCACGGGAGTATTTTGATTTGTAAGTTTTCTCAGGTAAGAATATCTTCCTAGTATCGCCTCCGTTGGAGCGGCTTTTCTTATACTCATTAGTTTTTTGTTCATAGCCCCTTTTTCCCTCCGTAGAAGGAGCGTTTTGAGTTATTGATATTTTTGTTAGTTTAGAGCTCAGGTCAGTTGTGTTTTCTATAGCCTGTTTTGTTTCTCCCGTTTTGGACCCCTTCCCTTGTTCAAATAAATATATTGTCTTTAAAAGGGAACATAATCACCAGACCTATGTAAGCGTTGATGTTGCAGAAAAAAGACCATATATAACCGATTTCCGAACTCTAAATGGCTGAATTCTGGCGAATTAAACGCCTTTCTATTATTCGCTCTCGGAGCAATGACGTCACAACGTGACATCACATAGGTAGTCAATCCGCCATTTTCTCAAACACATTACAAAAACCGAGTCAAATCAGCTTTGTTATTTTCCATTTTTTCGACAGTTTTCCGTACCATGGGGACATCATGCCTCGTCGGTGTGTTGTCGGAGGATGTAACAACCAATCAGGGACGGATTCAAGTTGATTTACGTGGAGTGTGCATCGATTAGCACGGCATGCTAATCGTTTGGTCTGCACATTTTACCGGCGATGCTACAACAGAATGGCACAGAGATGTATGGATATACTGCGACACTCAAAGCAGATGCATTTCCAACAATAAAGTCAACGAAATCACAAAGGTGAGTTTTGTTGATGTTATTGACTTATGTGCTAATCAGACCTATTTGGTCCCGGCATGACTGCCAGCTAATCGATGCTAACATGCTATTTAGGCTAGCTGTATGTACATTTGTAGCTTTATTTGCATTTGGCCTTTCTCTTCATCCACATTTAATGCCAAACAAACACTTACCAATTGACAGATTTAAGTTGCTAGAGTGTCAAAAGATGCGAAAGTCCCTCGTTTGGTCTGCTACGACAGACATGGCACAGAGATGTATGGATACCCTGCGACACTCAATGGTTGGTTAGAAGGCGATCGCCGAATAACTTCAATAGCTATTCGCTCAATAGCTTCAGTTTCTTCTTCGATTTCGTTTTCGCTATCTGCCTCCATACTCCAACCATCCGTTTCAATACATGCGTAATCTGTTGAATCGCTTAAGCCGTTGAAATCCGAGTCTGAATCCGGGCTAATGTCGCTATATCTCGTGTGCTATCCGCCATGTTGTTTGTATTTTGGAATCACTAGATGACGTCACAGGAAAATGGACGGTGGATTTACAGATAGCGAAAATCAGGCACTTTAAAACCTTTTTTCAGGATATTCCATGATGGGTAAAATTTTGAAAAAAACTTTGAAAAATAAAATAAGCCACTGGGAACTAATTGTTATTGGTTATAACCCTTCTGAAATTGTCATAATGTTATCTTTAAATCCTGCATCTGTGTTCAGAGTCCTGTTCTGGTTGTGACACAATATATATCGCAATATAGATTTTAGGGCATCTCGCTCATTTGTAGTAGGATTGACTTAAAGGGGAACTGCACTTTTATTGAAATATTGCCTATCATTCACAATCAATATGAAAGACACGACGATGGATGGATTCTTTTTAATGCATTCTAACTCAATAAAAACACAAAGAAAAAGCCCGCTTACAGCGGAGCCATTGGAATGTCCTCTACTCTGCCCATAAAACCCAATGAATAACCATTCAAAAAGCGTGACCTGAATATTAACCAAGTATTAGCTATATTGTTATTATACTGTAAGTGCTAACGCAGACAAACTATTTATAGCGGCGCCGTGATCACTACAGCAATGTTTACATCATCGAATGGTAAGCTGCTTTCTCACTTCCATGGTCGTGTTTAAGTTGTAGATCATAAATCATCCCTCTCACCTGGATAGCGTGTATGAGGATGTAATCCGACAAGTTGACTAGTCCACTTTGACATCCTATTTAGACCCGGAAATGGCGAGAATGACACAAAAACACGCTTGGTACCACCCCTTTTCTTCCCAAAGATTATGAGTCCTTCTTTATCCAAACAAGATTCAATCAGTCTGCATCCTAATGACAGCAGACCTTGTAGAGTAAGTGATTCTCTATTACAGGGGCCAGGAACCATTTTGGCTGAGAGAGCCATGAAAGCCAAATATTTTTAAATTTATTTTCGTAAGAGCCATATAATATTTTCTAAACACTGAATACAACTAAATGCGTGCATTTTTTAAGTAAGACCAACATTTTCAGAGTGTAATAAGTCTCTTATTTCTAACAACATTATTTTGAATAATAAATAACATACTTCTTACCATTAATGCAACTTCTTGAAATGCATGAGAATGTTTTATATTTTGAACGTTATTTTTAACACTGATTACCAGAGGAATTATTCATTACTTATTGTTTATTAGGCAATGTCAGCTAAGATTTATTTCTGAGCCAGATGCAGTTATCAAAAGAGCCACATCTGGCTCGAGAGCCATAGGTTCCCTACCCCTGCTCTATTATGTTTGTTGGCTCTTATGAAGTCTGCAGTGATGTTAAAAAAAAGCCAATGTTGTGATGTGTTTTTTAAATGAATGTGCCGTGAATGCTTAAAATTGATATATTACGTGAATATTAAATCAAAATTGATATATTACGTGAATATTATATCAATAATTCTGCTCGTTACTACATTACATATATACTTACATCATTTATATAAAACCTTAATGGAGGTGTTTGGAGGTTTTTAAGGGCTTTTATAGGCACAATAGAGTGACTCCAATCGGCTCCACTGTAAGCAGACTTTTGATCACATTTATTTAATATTTAGAATGCATTAAAAAAGAAAAACATGTTGTTATTGTCTTACATAAGAATTGTGAATGATGGACAAAATCCCCCAAAAAGTGCAGTTCCCCTTTAACATGATAAGGTACACATTGTAAATTAAACTCCAAGAAGAGGTAAATGGGAAAATATAGACCAAGACAGACCTAGATTGATAACATCACCACATGGAACAATAAATAATATTAGGACAACAAAATAACAGCTATAAAACTGTACGACTGGTGAGTCATGAGCTGCAACCTTCAGTAAGAATACAGATTTAAATATTGATGATTGAACAACTGTTGTGTTTATTTTCAATAAATGACGGTTTGGATTTAAAAAAATAATACATTAAAAATAAATTTAAAACTAAACTCACCATTATGCAAAGCTCTAGCTTTAGACGGCAAACTTGAACATTTGAAAGGAGAATATCAAATATCTGGAGAGGAAAAGGAAACTCCTCATATTGATGTTTGTATCACTTTTGATTACAGCGAATTAAAAACAGGTTTACAATGAGGATTACTCCTGAATGAAGTTGTGCTCGACCACTTAGTGGTGGAAGTAGTAAGTATGTTTTTAAGCCAAATTCAAGTCTTGTACTTCAACCCGTAATGTCCCCTCACTTTGCAAAACCACAGCTGGAGAATGTAAACAAAGCTCAATGGACATCCAAGGAATTACTATCAGAGTAACACACACACACACACACACACACACACACACACACACACACACACACACACACACACACACACACACACACGTTACACAGTGGATCAATAATGTCATTAGACATTGCAATGGTATCTCAGCTTCACAGGCCATTGTAAGCTTTTCTAAGGCATCAAGTGTTACAGATCCACGTGACATGACGGAAAAATCCATTTTTATTTAAAGCTCAATGACACAAAACCAGTATAACAACATGGCCATGGAACAGTTTGGCCATATACAGTAAGTCTTTTTGAGGGTCATTTCGTTTGGTTCAGAAAAACATACAATAGAAGAGCACCTATTCTGTTGTTATTCTCAGTCCGTAAATATGTTTTATAATCCATGGTAAAAGTACAACATTTTAAATTACCACAGATATGACAAATCGTTTTTATGTCATTTATTCCGTTTATTTACCTTTTACCAGATATGACAAAACAGAAAACACAGCTGTCAGAAAGAAGAGATTTAGCTCACTCCTCCCCTAGGTAAGCATTGTGCAGATCAATAAAAAAGGAACCTTCAGTGCCAGCAAAAAAAGTCCCATCAATCTTTTGGCCTTTTTTTCAGGATAACATGTAAGCCCCAGCTTGAGGTAAGCCGCATTCAACCCGACACCTTCTCCGGTATATGACAACACCACCAGGCAATACAAACGAAAAATGGGCAGCAATTGCACAGCACTTTTCTACATTAAGGATATTTTTTTATTAATGCTGTCAGAGTGACATATTTTACTGCCTTGGAGGAAAGAAAACAGTACATCTAAACACGTTAAGAGCAACTTAATTCAACTTTGTTTTAATATTTTGTTTAGATGTACTTTGAGAGGACTGAACCAGAAACCTTTCAGTGACTTCTATCTGACTCTGATGTCTGTACCAAATATTACAGACTCAATTCCGGCTCATTTTGTATACAGACCTGCATCATTCGAAAACGTGCATTTTAAAATGCTTCTTTGATTGGTTTACGCCTGATGTTAATACCTCTGAAGCAAAGAGACAAAAAAAAACTACACGTCGGAAAAGAAACAAAAGTGATTTTATTGGTCTAGGTTAAAAGCAGGTAAGGTTAAAAAGTCCAATGGCCACTGTTAGATATATATTTTCATATTTACTGGTTTGTTCACGGTCTCAAATGTACAGTGTTACAATGATTATTGTGGGGTTTACGGTCCAGACCACCCTGCGGTAGGTGCATTTTTACGATTATATGCATTTAAAGTCTTTATAAGCCCTCATCACAGCTTTTACAAAGACTTATAAAAACGTCAACCATTTAATTTACTCAAAAAAACTACACTACATAATTTAAACATGAATATTAAAATCGGTCCTCAAATCTTAATGTACTCAACGGTACTTAAAATCCACAGTGCACTGAGACCATAGTAAGTAGCGTTGGGCATTGAGCATCGATAGGAACCGGGACTAAAATACAGATCCTCCCGCAATAGTTTAAAAATGTTTTCGATTCCTCGTTTCGATGCCCAATATGAAGAAATAGCCGCAGGCAATGCAACAAACAATGACAAAGAAATAGCCGGCCAATATTACATTTTTGTATAATTAATAAAAGGGACACTTCATCCAAAAATAACTATGGTTAGTTGGGCAGCGAATCTTTGGGTGTCCCAAGATTTGATTCAATATCGATTCTTGGGATCACGATTTGGTAATATATCCATTTTTACGATTCGATTCTCGATTCAAAATCTATATTTTTCCGATTCAAAACGATTCTGTATTCATTCAGTACATAGGATTTAAGCAGGATCTACCCCAGTCTGCTGACATGCAAGCAGAGTAGTACATTTAAAAAAAAAATTGCTTTTATAATTGTAAAGGACAATGTTTTATCAACTGATTGCAATAATGTAAATTTGTTTTAACTATTAAACGAACCAAAAATATGACTTATTTCATCTTTGTGAAAACATTGGACACAGTGTGTTGTCAAGCTTATGAGATGCGATGCAAGTGTAAGCCACTGTGACACTATTGTTATATTTTTTATAAATTTCTAATGATAATGTCAATGAGGGATTTTTAATCACTGCTGAAATTACAATTAATATTGATACTGTTGTTGATGATATTAATTTTTGTTTCACTACTTTTGGTTTGTTCTGTGTCGTGTTTGTGTCTCAATTGCTCTGTTCATTGCAGTTCTGAGTGTTGCTGGGTCAAGTTTGGTTTTGGAATTGGATTGCATTGTCATGGTATTGCTGTGTATTATTTTGTTGGATTGATTAAAAAAAAATGTAAAAAAAAAAAAAATCGATTTAAAAAAAAAAGAGAATAGATTCTGAATCGCACAACGTATTCGATTCCATTCGTATTCAACTTGATTTTTTCCCACACCCCTAATGGTTAGAATCCTTGTTTAAACAATGCAACTTTTATGATAACCCTGCCTATTTTTGTATCAAAATCAAGAATTGTCAGGGACCGGATTCGAAACGAGGAATCGGAATCATTCAAACTCAAACAATGCCCAACCTGACTAGTAAGAAGTGACGAGCTAACACTGTATCATATTCACAACAAAATAATGATCTAATGTAGTTTTGAGTTACTAGGAGTGTTCCTTTGATTTACCGTTGGTGTCTTGTAGGTGTATTAGAAAAAAATAGTTTTTAATCTCTGAATTGCGATTCTTATTACAATTCTGAATCGATTCAAAATGTTCACGTATTGGTTTTTTTAAGACACTTTCTTACTTGCTGGGCGTATTCGTCCGCAGCCAAAATTAGCTTTTGTAACCTGCAACATTATTTTAAAAAGGTTGTATTTTCATTCATAGACCAAATTTTATGTTGCGGGTATGGATAATGCTTATGCTACCGATTCCGATAACGATCATGCATGAGTGAGATTGGCCTAAACCAATACAGATACCAATCACATGTATAAACTGTATGTTTCTCAATTTATTTATGGTGAGTGCAATTAAACGTTTAACAATATCAACACGATGTTTAAAGTTCTTTATTCTCTTCTATTACTTACATTTGCTTGATCAAAACTAAGTCAAAAATGTATGTCTACTTTTTGTCTAAATCATTTGATTTTGATCCTGAAACTTATCCTGTGTCCAGGGAATTATTGCCAGAGTTTTTAAAATGAAGAAAAACGAAAACATTATTTTGAGAAGATAAAACTTCCAATGTAATCACTGGAGTATTGATCATATATTGTACTGACAATACATTTGGTATTTACACTACCATTATATGGGTCGATCCGCCCTCCTCTTATGAGTTGTGTATGGACTGTGACGATGCTGAAAAAACAAAAGTCCTTGTTATATTATCCTCTTGGGTCGCATGAATTTAAGAAAAAACATAATTAAAATTTTTCTCTCCAGAATTGCGATTAAATTTGCAATTTGTTTTATTTTATTCATAAAATTGCATTGAACTGGTAAAATCAGTTAAAGAAGACATGTAACTTTTAGACTGTCATCATATTCTTGTTTCAAAGACTACGTTTACACTGTTGGCCAAAGTGGCACAATTGATATTGATATTTCTAACGAAGACAAATCATTATTTCGTCTAGATTTTCCAGATCAAAAATTTAAAAATAAATTCTAAAAACTATGAAATAAGATTTAAATTTGATTCTACAGATTTTCTAGATTTGCCAGAATATTTTTATTTTATTTTATTCATAATAAGTTTGAAGAAATATTTCACAAATATTCTATGTGTAAAAAAAAAAAAACGAAGCTAAAATGAAGAATTAAATTAAAATGTATTTATTATTCTTTACAATAAAAAGCATTAATTTACTTAAGCATTGATTTAAATTGTCAGAAAAGAAGAGGAAGGTATATGTGTTTAAAAATCCTAAAATCATTTTTAAGGTTGTATTTTTTCTCGTCTTTCTGAAAGTTATAAGAAGCAAAGTAAAAAAATGAATGAATTTATTTAAACAAGTGAAGACCAAGTCTTTAAAATATTTTCTTGGATTTTCAAATTCTATTTGAGTTTTGTCTCTCTTAGAATTAAAAATGTCGAGCAAAGCGAGACTAACTTGCTAGTAAATAAATCAAATTTTAAAAATAGAGGCAGCTCACTGGTAAGTGCTGCTATTTTTAGAACAGGCCAGCAGGCTACTCATCTGGTCCTTACGGGCGACCTGGTGCCCGTGGGCACCGTGTTGGTGACCCCTGGTATAGATGGTTCACTAGCTTGCTCTGTTGGGACAGTGCACTATGTCAACTTGATACCAACAAATTCTGTTATGACAGTCCTTATAAACTGTAACAGAAGACAATCCATCGTGCTCATAAACAAATTAAATACCTCAGCACTACAGTGCAATATGACAGTGTACAGTTATGCAGACAATACGACAGTGTGTACGACTAACTACAAAGGCATCAAGTCCAGCTTGAGGAAAACATGAGTCAGCTATCATCTTCAAGAAGCCTGCCAAGTATGTCTTGCTCAGACTCTTTGTGCACAGCCCTACCCTCTCCACGTGACATCTGTTATCTCTTTTTTTTCCAGTTGACTTTCTTCAAGTTATTGTTCATAGCTCTGGCACAAAACATGGTGTCATTAGGTAACCATTTTTTTTTTCTTGGTATGAAAGACATCTCGAACATTTCACAAGAGCTGAGGTGAGCGAGTGAACGCTGTGTGTGCGTGTGTGTTAGTGTCCGTAGCAAGTCTCTAAGGAAGCTGCAGCTAAAGTGGTGGATGCCAACGAATGATGCCAGGATGGATGGACAAATAGAGAAGGCTACTGTATGCCTTTGCCAAGGGGAGGACAAGTGTCTACGCTGCACTAATGCAGTGACGGAGAAAGATGATGATGAAATGGAAAAGGACAAAAAAAAAATAACAATGGAGTACAGCTGGTGTACTTGAGCTGATGATGGCATGGTAAAGTGACCTTCATTAAGGTTGATGTATGATATTACTGCTTTGCTGATTGCTCCACCTTACACAACAAGTCCTAGCAAAGCAAACACTCCTATCTGCGCCTACTCTCTCCTCCCTCAACAAACAACTCTACTTTTGGAGGTTATGTGGCAGGGGAGAAGGACATTTGGGTGTGTCGCGCTCAGAGGTTCAGGTACATTTGCATGACGACCATGTAAAAAATAAAACATTTGACAGACAACAACGTAAAATCATTGTTCAAAATTATGTGTTAGTTTATTTATAAGTTTAGAATAGGAATGGGCATAAAAAACAATTTAATAATTCTGCCAATTGTGTATAATTGTTAATTAATTACAACCACAAGCAAAATGGCGTTCATTTCCTGTTTGGAACCAGTGGTGTTGCTGTGGTCTCAGTCTGAACTGCTTTGTGGCATGAAGAATAACATTATGTTTGCTATAGGGCTGCACCTAGCGATTATTGGTCCAACTGGACACCAGCACTTATTTAGTAATACCACCTTAACATTTGCCAACAAAACAATTACACAAAGTGATTTGGTAAATGACCTGGGTATTATCTTCGACCCAACTCTCTCGTTCAGTCACACATTAAAGGGGAACATTATCACCAGACCCATGTAAGCGTCAATATATACCTTGATGTTGCAGAAAAAAGACCATATCATTTTTTAACCGATTTCCGACCTCTAAATGGGTGAATTTTGGCGAATTAAACGCGTTTCTTTTTATCCCTTTCTGAGCGACGACGTCAGAACGTGACGTCACATCGGTACTCAACGCCATTTTTCCCTACCACATCACACGCATCGAGTCAAATCAGCTGTTATTTTCCCTTTTTTCGACTATTTTCCGATACTCTGGAGACATCATGCCTCGTCGGTGTGTTGTCGGAGGGTGTAACAACACGATCAGGGACGGATTCAAGTTGATTTACGTAGAATGTGCATTGATTAGCACGGCAGGCTAATCGATGCTAACATGCTATTTAGGCTAGCTGTGTACATATTGCAGCATTATGCCTCATTTGTAGCTTTATTTACATCCAGCCTTTCCCTCCATCCACATTTAATGCCAAACAAACAAACACCAGTCGACGGATTTAAGTTGCTCCGGTGTCAAGAGATGCGAAAGTCCCTTGTTTGGTTTTTACCGGCGATGCTACGACAGAGATGGCACAGAGATGACAAGAATGTCTGGATATCCTGTGACACTCAAAGCAGATGCATTCCCAACGATAAAGTCAACGAAATCACAAAGGTGAGTGTTGTTGATTTCATTGACTTATGTGATAATCAGACATATTTGGTCGCAGCATGACTGCCAGCTAATCGATGCTAACATGCTATTTAGGCTAGCTGTATGTACATTTGAAACTATATTTACATCCAGCATTTCCTTCCACCCACATTTAATGCGAAACAAACACTTACCAAACGACGGATTTAAGTTGATTCAGTGTCAATGCGGTTGGTCCGCACATTTTACCAGCGATGCTAGGACAGACATGCATGGCCGAATAGCGTCAATAGCTATTCGCTCAATAGCTTCAGTTTCTTTTTCAATTTCGTTTTCGCTATCTGCCTCCATACTCCAACCATCTGTTTCAATACATGCGTATTCTGTTGAATCGCTTAAGCCACTGAAATCCGAGTCTGAATCCGAGCTAATGTCGCTATATCTTGCTGTGCTATTCGCCATTGTTTATATTGGAATCGCTATGTGACGTCATAGGGAAATGGACAGTGGCTTAGGCAAATAGCGAAAATCAAGCACTTTAAAGCTTTTTTCCGGAACGGGTAGATTTTTGAAAAAAACTCGAAAAATAAAATAAGCCACTGGGAACTGATTTTTATTGGTTTTAACCCTTCTGAAATTGTGATAATGTTGCCCTTTAAGAGTGTTACTAAAACAGCCTTCTTTCATCTCTGTAATATCGCTTAAATCCGTCCCATTTTGTCCCCCACCGACGCTAAGATCATTATTCGGGCTTCGTTATGTCTCGTCTGGATTACTGTTAAGTATTATTTTTGGCTTTCCCTATGTTTAGCATTAACATATTCCAGTTGCTACAAAATGCGGCTGCTAGACTTTTGACAAGAACAGAGTTTGATCATATTAGGCCTATACTGGCTCACCTGCACTGGCTTCCTGTGCGCTTAAGATGCGACTTTAAGGTTTTACTACTTACGTATAAAATACTAAACAGTCTAGCTTCATCCTGTCTTGCTGATTGCATTGTACCATATGTCCCAGCCAGAAATCTGCGTTCTAAGAACTCTGGCTTTTTAGTAAATCCCATAGCCCAAAAAAAGTCTGCGGGCAATAGAGCATTTTCTATTCGGGCTCCAATACTCTGGAATGCCCTACCGGTAACAGTCAGAGATGCTACCTCAGTAGAAGCATTTAAGTTCCATCTTAAAACTCATTTATACACCCCAGGTTTTAAATAGGCTGTTTTTTACAGCAGTTGATCTGCCATCTGTCTTTTCTGCTCTGACCCCCTCTCCCGCGTGGAGAAGTTATCTGTTCGACACGGGTCAGTTTCTTCGGCGGAAGCGCTAGCTGTTCCAAGTCGGGACCCGGGATAGACCACTGCTCTGCGGTCCCTTCCAAGATTTTTTTCTTGCACTGATGTGGGATTTGAACCGGATATGTTGTTGTGGTTTGTGCAGCCCTTGAGACCATTTGAGACATTTGTGATTAAGGGTTATATGAGTAAACTTTGATTATATTAATATTTGAGCAATCCATCAATTAATTTGTTCATCCATCCATCCATTTCCTACCGCTTGTCCTTTTTGGGGTCGCGGGGGGTGCTGCAGCCTACCTTAGCTGTATTCGGGCGGAAGGCGGGGTACGCCCTGGATGAGTCGCCAGCTCATCGCAATCATTTGAAAATAAAACATACTTTATAGCCTCATGTAGTATTTTAGGGGAAATAGTTTAAATAAGCAACCATTTTTCTGCTTTTATTCATTATTTTAGTCAAATAAATGCTCATAATTAACATTGAAATTGCACTTTTAACATGTGTGCTTGAATAAAAATAATCTAAATAAATATTCTGTTAGCTGCCACACAGATTAGCTACAGACTATCGAGCTCATGTGCGCTATTTTGAAGCGGCCGTACGGAAACTGTCAGGGTATTTTAAAGATCCAGACACTCAATGCATGTAAGGCATGTATGAAGTATTATTGTGCTCTCTTTAAACAGTTAATCAAAGCAACAGAATTTAAATCAAATTATTTTTGTAATTAAATTAATAAATTTAGGGCCTGAACTGCTAAGATCCAAATACCACGCTCTAAATGTGTGCAAACTTTAAAAAGACAGCAAAAGATGCAAAACAGCTACCAGAGAACACTTTTAGTCTTGATGAATCACATTATTAAATGTGCATCTCTTCCTCTTGGTAATTTAAGTGTTCTAATGATTAGCATATATTCTGCATATCCATGAAGACGGACTGTGCTCATTATTTAATAATAATAATAATAATGATAATACATTTTATTTGTAAAAAGCACTTTACGTTGAGCTAACAACCTCAAAGTGCCACAGCGTAAAAAAATTGTAATAATAAAAATAAATAAAATATAAAACTAGAAACAGCCCAATAGCTACAACCAGCATGCATGTCTATAGAAAGGCTTGAGAGACGCAATCTTTCGCACACCAAGTTTAGTAGATCACCTTTATGTATGCCATAAAGTTTACACATGTGGTAATACACGCAAACCTTTAGTATGTCATGCTTTCATGTTAAAATGCTAAAAATGTTCACACCATCTATATATTATAGATCAGCGGTGCCCAAAGTTGGGCCCGTCGACCAAATTTGTCCTGCCAAGTCATTTCATTTATGTCAACAAAGGGTGGCTTCCCAAATTTAATACATAATACACCTTCTACCAACCTAGTCACGTCCGTTGTGTCTTTGAGCAAGACACTTCACCATTGCTCCTGATGGGTCGTGGTTAGCGCCTTGCATGGCAGCTCCCGTCATCAGCGTGTGAATGTGTGAACGTGGAAATAGTGTCAAAGCGCTTTGAGTACCTTGAAGGTAGAAAAGCGCTATACAAGTATAACCCATTTACCATTTAAATATTGAAATCTCTTCAGCTCATCTGATCTGCTTTGTTCACGTAACAGATGGCTGAAACTAACGACTATTTTCATAATCAAATACTCAAAAATCCCAACAATTAGTCGAAATAATAGGATTAAACACATATATGCATTCGGTGGCTCGAATTTGGCCATTGACTTTTGAATTTCGCTTGAGATCATTTTGGGCATGATTACTTCATTGTGTGTTCTTGTTGTTTTGGTTTAAACAATATAACTTTGAGTAAATTGCAAAGCCTCCCCTAAAGTGTGAAAAAAAAAAATCAAAATAAAAAAAAGTCACTTTTGCAAAACACTATAATCAGTATTGTTTGCCATCCTAAATTCAGATAGAATAAAATATTTACGGCACACTCACATCAAATTAAAAAAAAAAGTATTCTACTGTATAAGTCAGACATTTTCTAAGTAGTCGATTAAGAAAATTTATTAAAATGGGCATCCTTAGTTTTGAATTTAACGTGCCATATTTGAATAATGTGGCTTTGCAGTGTTTGAAGTACTTTCCATGTATGCAAATATTCTTAATTTTAAGATAACCAACCAACAAAGACACGATGTAAGAAGAATACAAAGAAAACAAAGTACCTAAACAGCATCGTTTGTATCCATTTTCAGTTGAAAACAGTCTTGTGTAACGTGTAGCGTAACCCCTCAGGGGTAGCTCGAGTGACATCGGACGTATATTCTCTACTTCCAAGCAGGGGATGAAAACATTTCCTCTGTTCTCATTCACCAACCGCCCCTAATGCCTTTGTGGACAGCCCAGTGCAGTCAAATGTAAACACAGGCTGAAGGCAGCCTGGCTCATTTTTCATTCTACAACCACCCCCACTTTTCCTTCTTCTCCATTTCATAGCCCAATGACAAAATACACACGTGCACCAATGCAAATAAAGCACGTTAAACATACACTCAGCTCCCTTGCGTACAACGGAAGATGAGCTAATGCACTCGTATCTACAGCAGAAGCACCGTAAGCACTCAAGGATCCAATATTCTGTTCCCATCATAACATGTTTATTATGCAAACTGGTTTGTGGGCCGAGGGCTTATCTTGGTAAAAAAAAATAATAATAAATGACCTTGTGTAGATCTTTGGAATATAACCCATTTGCTTGTTGTATACAAGCCAGTTCATATGTGCAGATACCAAACATAAAGAGTTGTGAGCTGAACATGTAGAGTTGAGTGAACGTTGATATGGTAAAACAGAGTTGATGAAAACACATTGAAATCACTTTTCTGGGAGTAAAAAGACACTGTCCAAGCTGTTCAACCACGTGTAAAATACTCATACGACAAGAAAGATACATTGTTGTTTCTATTAAAGGAATGCTATGATGATTTTTGTATTTACTAACTTATAAATGTTGCTAAAATGTTGTATCCTCGTGTCAAACAATGCCAAAGCGTCATATTAATAAAGTTCATGCATTTTGGCGTGAGTTTGCACATAGTGTTGGATGCATCTGTTCACAGGGTTTTGCAATTGGGTTACGTTGTGATGTCACAGCGAGGTGGACATACTTATTTGGACATTATCTAAAGCGCTCAGCCAGAGAGGGAGGAGCTCCTCCTCTTCTGCTTCAGGCAGTGAGGAAACACAAGCAAGGTCAGATTAAGCATTATTTTAGACGTGAAAAATGCAGTGACATTAATGCTGCTAAAAGCAGCTTTTTAAATGCTCTTAATCAAATGAAGAGTGTGCAGGTCTACCTAACGATGTGACCCGGTGAATATACATAATGTTCATAAAGTTTATTTTAGACCATATCTGGAAAAAAAATAAGCAGTGACAAGTTCAATATGTATATTCAAACACTGTACATTTTCAAAAGATGAATTTTGATACTTTTGGAGAGGTTAGGGCATGGTTTCATTTGCAAACTGGGACCGCCCCCACGAACAAACCTCTTGCAGACATACTCCGAAAAAAGGTTATAAATGTGACTTTGGAGCAAAATTTATGCAAAATTTACACCAAAGCAAATCCAATACATACTATCTAGAACACAAGAAAGTGTTTCAAATGATCATAGGTCCCTTTTAAAATCTGCTAACAATCATGCGTATAGTACTTCTCCAAAAACACAGAAAAGTAACAAACTACAATTCTCAGGGCATTCAAACAAACGCCTCAGGACTGTTTGGTTTGTCTTAGAAGATGTTTTGCCTGTCATGCAGTGCAGCTTTTTGCACAGCAGCTTTTTGCACGGCATGGTTTCTGGATTGGATTGTGATGTGAAAATCATTATTTCTCTTTTGACTGCTTATCCTTTTAGGTTCCCAGGTAAGTTGAAACCTATCCCAGCTGACTTTGGGCAAAAGATGGAATACACCCTGGACTTGTCACCAGTTAATCACTGGACACATTCTATAGACCAGGGGCACTGAAAGTTTCTTTTGAACCGTGAAAAGGTGGCTTCCCAAATGTAATATGTATTGATACAGACCTCTTATAAGCTTACACAATCATTGATGGCATTGCTGCAAGGCTAACTATAGTTGCCATCTATTGAACATGACCATCTCCACTACCTAATATATGGAGGCTATACTTTTCACTCCCCACTCAGAGGTACCCTGACTGACTCACAGCTTGAGGACTACTCACTACTGTGTCAGTGAGCCAGCTGCAACTTGACATTGAGAACCTAGAAATGTCCAAAGATCAGCATCATGTGCCCTACCTGCCTATATAAGTTATTGTTATGGTATTATTTTTATTTCAAACATGCATATGATACATCACTTATTTACAGTTTCACATTTCCACATGTCGTAAAAGGTGTAGGAAGAAGCAGAGTTTATTTCATCACACCCTTTTTTTGTTTCATATCAATTGCTGAAACATTTTGTTTACTTCATGTACTCAATCCATATAGAAAATAAAGATATAATCAAGACAGTTTACATGAATAAATAGTTTTTAATGAGTTGTGATTCACATAATTTGCTGAATGTATTATGCATGATTGTGTAATTCTTCGAGAATGTTCAAGAAGTAAATCAGGATTATTCTACCTTGAACTTTGTAAACATTGAGTTTGTGCAGTTTCCTTAACTGGATCATACCAGTACATTAACTTATTTACTTAATCCATTCCATAATTTAACTCCACATACTGTACTATTGATAGCTTTTATATTTATCCCTCCTCCCTCCTCTTGTTTTTCCTTTATTATTTTACTAGGTGCTGCCCATGTGGCAACCCATCAGCCTTTAGGTCCTGTCTACCCCATGTCATATTTGTATTGCTATTTCTTGGACGGGTTGACTGTAAACAAATGTATTTGTAATTTGAAAGTGCAATGACAAATAAAGTATCTTGCACCTGGCTTACTAAATGTTTTAAGCATTTTATGAGTATACAATGTTTTTTATTATGCTTTTTTGAGTATCAACAGTGTGGTACAACACACTGCATGCATAAAGCTCAGAATATTTTCGTATTTGTTATAGTGGAACCTCCCTTCCCACACCCACGAAACCTTCCCATTCAAAAATAAATAAATCAATTAGGACAAAAATACATACAGATTACATAAGTAAAGGAAAATTGTATTAACAGTGTATCAAAATGGACACAACAATAACAATAGATGAGTAAATTACAATAACAACATACAAATGATTTAAATTAAATATTTCCCTAAGGTTATTTTTCTCCTTTTTATTGAGTTGAATTGTTGTATATTCTTGTGTAACAGGTTTTTGTTAGCTTTGTGTATAATTTTAATTGTTTGCAAATCTATCAAATCATTGTGGGTAACAGGTTTTTGTTAGCTTTGTGTATAATTTTAATTGTTTGCAAATCTATCAAATCATTGAATTTAAATAATTTTGATTTAATAAATAAAGGGGTTTGAATTGGTTAACATTCATGTTTTATTTTTGAGCTGTTGCAGGATAATTGGTTGGATTTGTTCCTACTGTTTGTTGATCTGAATGATTTGTTGTTCCTTTGCCTAATATTGCTTTTAATTGTAACATTGTTGTTGTCTTATTAAAAGAACTTCAATAGTTACATTTAGGCTATTTGTGTTTCACGCTTAAAATCGCTGTGTTGTGTGGACAGTAAATTGGCACATTTTCATTTTAGCCTTTGGAAGCACACATTGTGGGTGTCCCTCAAATAGGCAACATGGGAAACTTAAATTCCTACTGAAACCCACTACTACCGACCACGCAGTCTGATAGTTTATATATCAATGATGAAATATTAACATTGCAACACATGCCAATACGGCCTTTTTAGTTTACTAAATTGCAATTTTAAATTTCCCGGGACTTTTTTCTTGAAAACGTCGCGTAATAATGACGTGTACGCGTGACGTCACGGGCTGTTATGAATATGAGCGTTGCACAAACACACAGCTAAAAGTCGCCTGCTTTAACGGCATAATTACACAGTATTTTGGAGATCTGTGTTGCTGAATCTTTTGCAATTTGTTCAATTAATATTGGAGAAGTCAAAGTAGAACAATGGAGTTGGGAAGCTTTAGCCTTTAGCCACACAAACACAAGGTGATTCCTTGTTTAAAATTCACGGAGTTGAAACTTTACTATGGATCACAGCAGACATGGATCCCGACCACTTGTCAACCAGCAGGTTTCGGTGAGAAAATGTTGGTTAAAAAGTCGACACTTACCGGATATCAGTTGAGCTTGCGCCTCCCGTACAGCTGCTGTCGACTTACCCGAGTCACTGCGCGTCAACACCCGGCCGTGGACGTACACTTCCGACTATCAGGTACTGTTAAACTCACTAAAACACTAGCAACACAATAGAAATATAAGGGATTTCCCAGAATTATTCTAGTAAATGTCTCTAAAAACATATGAATCTGTCTCAATGCAACGCGATTGCAATCGCGTCCGTCGCTATCAATATCCTCAAACACGAATCTTTCATCCTCGCTCAAATTAATGGGGAAATTGTCGTTTTCTCGGTCCGAATAGCACTTTTTGTTGGAGGCTCCCATTAAAAACAATGTGAATATGTGAGGAGCCCCCACACGTGTGACGTCATCGTCTGCGACTTCCGGTAGAATCAGGGCTTTTCTCCAGTTGCGAACTTTATCGTGGATGTTCTCTACTAAATCCTTTCAGCAAAAATATGGCAATATCGCGAAATGATCAAGTATGACACATAGAATGGACCTGCTATCCCCGTTTAAATAAGAAAATCTCATTTCAGTAGGTCTTTAAAAAAGCAGAGATTCCAACCCAGGACCTGGTGTGTAGCTGTGTGACACACACGCTAAACCACATGTTCCACCATTCTGCCAGATTCCAACCCAGGACCTGGTGTGTAGCTGTGTGACACACACGCTAAACCACATGTTCCACCATTCTGCCTGTGCCCTGAATCATTGTTTCCCCAGTTAGAGCCAAGGGAATCCTGGTGTTGCTATTTTGGAAATATACCCGTGCCATTAATGAAGGAAAAGGGTTTGGGGGATGTTTAATAGGTATTGTCAAGCAGTCATTTGACGTCATTTTTGGTGTATACAACTAAGTGGGGCAAAAAAGACCTCGACTAATTTTAATAATGCATTGCACCGCTCCAAATTCAAATTCAAAGTTTCAGACATCTCTTTAGCTGCTTTCTTTTCAACTAATTTGACCCTTTTTGAACATAACTTCTGACATAGTTGTTCAGGTAACAAGGCGTTACTTGCTGCATGAATAGGAGGTACAAAAACACATTGGCTACAAACACATACTCATCAAATGGAAATGTTTTTGAATGGAGTGTTATTACCCAGATTTATTTGTGTACTTTATAATCACTCTAATAAAAAATATCCCTTAATTTTTTTTAAAGTGTGTTGTGGACCTAACATTGTTGGCATCAGCATACAGTTCAGTTACATTTTTAAAAAATGCATTAAATCATATATTTTGATTTGTTTTATTTAGAGGCAGACCTAATGTATTTTTGTTCATTTCTGGGATAAGCAGAAAACCAAT